>NC_133619.1:462255092-462555092 GCF_048593235.1 Sminthopsis crassicaudata | reverse complement strand
TTAAAAATATAATATATAAAATATTCAATTTATATTCTTTTGTGCTCTGATCTTTTTTCAGTTCTATCAAATCTAATAAATCACACTATTGTGTTTCTGTGTAGTTTGGATTTGTTTCAAAGACTTTGGGATGGAGAGATGTATGTGTACATGACAAATAGGTAAAAGAAAAGACATTTATGTCAATTTTATTAAAATGACACTTTGATAATAATAAATATCAGTCCTTGAAAGAAAATGGTTATTAAATTATGATATAATCCACCTTAAATGTATTCTTCTATAGTTACTCTTATTTCAAGGTACCATGGTGTTCTTTTTTTTTTTTTTTTAATACTCATCCATATAATAGATACAAATATATTGAAGCTATACATGGGGAGGAGCAAAGCAAGCAAGGTCTTTACATTGCTCTTACTTCCTGGATGGTCCTTTGGGTGTTACTGCATTATTTTCAGGATGACTGCTTGACAGTACTCTTCTAATAGTTCTAATAGTTCTCTTCTAAAGACACATGGTTGTAGAATTTATTTCTTTTCTCATTCTCCCCCTTTCCCTATGTCAGAATATTTCTTTGATCTTTGATCTTTCGGCTTCAGAGGTTGGTAAGTTTTAGGAGTCTTAGCAGAAAATACCAATTATGCAACTGATATCACCAGGGTAAACCCCTCTTTTTGAGGAAAGGGGGATTTATAATTTCCTAAAGTTTTAGTTATTGGCACTTTTCCCTTTTACCTGGAAGAGTTGTTGTCCCCATGGCAAAAATAGTATAATCAGACAGTTACACAGAGTTGACAGCCATTTAATCTGCCTCTGAATTTATTTCCTTCAGCTAGGAAGATCTACCTTCTTCCAAGTCTTTTTGATTTAGGCTTAGAAAGTCTTCATAATTCCAACTTTATTCTTGAGAGGATACTATATCCTTAAACTTATGGAGGAGGTATTTTGTTAAAGAAACTCTGGAGGTCTCCACACTCGTATGGAATTAAAGGCAGAGGAGAAAGGTAAAAACAAAGCTCCCAGATTATAGTAAGAAAGAGACAATACTCTTTACCTTAAATTGGCACTATATAATTAATTGCCAGATAGAATGCTGTTCTTAGAATCAGGAAATCTTAAGCAGCACTCTAGCCTCAGATGCCAGTAAGCTGTATTTTCTTGGGCAAGTTACATAATCTCTTTATCTCAGTTTTTTCGAATATAAAATGGGCATAGTAAACTTCACAGAGTTGTTATAATATAGAATCAAATAACATTATATTTACAAAATGCTTGGCATAGTTCTTGGTACATAGTAGGTCTTCTTTCTGTACATTTGAAGTAGAGGGGGAAAGAATACCCTTCATTAAATTATGAGTACATTGAAATCAGGAGTTGCTTTTGCTTTTGTATTCCCATTTTTTTTTGCTGAGATAATTGGGGTTAAGTGACTTGTTCAGGGTGACACAGCTAGAAAGTGTAAAGTGTCTGAGCTTAGATTTGAACTGAGGTCCTCCTGACTTCAGGGCTAATGCTCTATCCATTTGCCACCTAGTTGCATCCCCAATTCTTAACCCGATATATAATACTCACAAAATGCTCAATAAATACTTATTTACTTGACTTGACTTGTATGATTGAATATTTCTATATTTATATTTATATTCTGATTTAAAACTGGAGAGAAAACAGTGAGTGAATAGTACTATACCCTTTTAATGATGTATTTTTACAAAGTCACTGCTAAGCAGCTTGAGTACTTTGAGCTGTCAGGTTAGCTTCCTGGAAATTAGTTTCCTGGAAGCAATAAAATGTCATATGATATCAGTGTTTTAGGTTTGCACAGTACAAATTTTAGTTGTATGGAAAGATTTAACAAATATCATTTGATGAGAAAAAATAAACTAGTCACTGATAGTTGAGGTTATCTATAATCTTGAAGGACTTAAACTAAAGAAATAAATGGCCAATTTTTGTGAAGGGAAATAAAATTTAAAAGAGTAATGAAGTAGATTAATAGCCTAAAATTAATACAAATTTCTAGTCATCACTTTCAAGGTAGATTGATGAATTCTGTTTTTTTCTTTATTGCTCTCCACAGAAACATAGATAGATAAATAGTTTCTCTTCTTTTTTCCCCTCTTTTACCATTTTTTTATTGTTCTGCCTTCCTTTACTTCTTTTTCCCTGATTTTCCGTACACTTCCCTTTACTGAATGTTTTAAAGTATTTTTGTTATTTACTGAGAAAAGTTTTGTTTCCTAATTATAATATTACAATCAGAGTTTAACTGAACTTTGATTTCTCAATTTCATTGCATCAAATTTTCCAAGATTAGTTTTTTTTTTTTTTGATATATAATCTGTGAGAAAATAAGATTTTGCCAACAGGATTATACCAGCAAATCAGTTATTTTATAAGGAAACAACTTAGAGATTCTCTTTGTTTAGTATAGTCGTCGATTCTATCAGGAAAGTGGCCCAGAACTTAGCGCTCCTCTGTAAAGCA
The DNA here is from genome assembly GCF_048593235.1 of Sminthopsis crassicaudata. Classification (NCBI taxonomy): domain Eukaryota; kingdom Metazoa; phylum Chordata; class Mammalia; order Dasyuromorphia; family Dasyuridae; genus Sminthopsis; species Sminthopsis crassicaudata. Next base: position 462,552,605 of record NC_133619.1, on the reverse strand, counting down.
GAGATGATAATGACCATACTCTCTTGCCTTTATAAACTCTGTGAAGACAAACTAGACTTTAAAAATCACGTAGAGCTCCTCAGAAATAAACACAAAAGGCCAAGAAATGAATTATGTCAACTATTTGAGACTACTCTGACAATACTTATGTTACTTGTTGTATCCGGGAGTTGTTAGATTATCACTCTGCTAATACAAATGGACCCTAATGACCTATATGAATCATTTCACTTTGTCAGAGAGAGGTATGCCTTTCCAGCTGCTGGGCCAAAATTGTGGTTTTTTGTTATAAAGATTTAACAGAAAAATTCAGTTATAAAATGCCAAGTTCTTCAGGGACTATATTTGATTAAAATCCTTTCATCAATCAGCCTCAGCACCTTTAAAGTTCCATCTATCTCTGTATCTGTGATCCTTTCAACTATGAGCCTATAAATTGACATTTCTACTATGTCTATTCTTCAACAGATACTAAAGAGTAAACACTTTATACTTCAAATTCTTCTTCTGAAATCATGTGAAAGAAATAATCATTTAAGAATAAAACTCTCCTAATTTTCTAATGCCTTAAGAAGAATTCTGTTTTCTATAGTCCATATATAATGGATATATATTAATGATTATATATTTTTGACTTCTTAAAATATTTATTTTAAAATCTATGATTTTATCCATGTTGATAAGTCCATTATTCATTTGTAAATATTTTAATCTTTGACTAACAAGTTGAGGCAGAAGAGTTGGAATACTCTTTGATCCACATGACTACATTCAGATTATTCCCCCTAACTTTTTCAGGTAGTAATGTCTCTTTCTTTAAGGTTCATCTCTACCACAGAATCAAAATCCTAGTATTTGTCTACTGAATTCCAAGTCACTCATTTTTCTTCTTTAGTGAATCCAATACTTGGTTAACAATTTTTCTCTCCTCCCAACTCTTGCTCTTATTTGAGGAAGCTTTAACATATAATTTGAGGAAGCTTTAACATGTATTTTGACTCCCCCTCAAGCATACTAACTCTTTGGTCGCTCAAATTACTAACTTCCTGTTACTTGCTAATCTCTCTGCAGTTATTAGTACTAATAAATGTTGAAGAATTCTAAAATATCTTTATCTTTCCATAATCTATTAGTTCTCTCTCTGTGCCCTCCCTTATGAAACCTTACTCTTTGCCTCAAGACTTCCAATATCTCAAACTCTTAGTAGTCCCAGACTACTACACTGCACTAGTTACTCTTTCCCCCAACTTGATCCGTTGTTGAAATAGTTCAACTCTTTACTCTTCTCTTTTCTTGGCCCTTTTAACATATTGTACAGTGGCAAATATTAGCCATGTATCATCCCACTATCTGCCACTTTTACTCTTACACATACCTTGCTGGGCCAAAGTTGAAAAAATCTTGCAGGTGTTTTGACTAGACCCACTGCACATTGATGATACACAACTTCAATTGTGTTCTCATAATTGGTAGAAAATCCTTCATCAACTCATTATTATAATTTTCTCAGCAGTTCTCCCAAACCTTTTATTCTTCCTCAAAAATCCCAAGGTTCCCCATCCCCCTCTCCAAGTCAAGAATCTTGCTTCCGCTAACAAGTATTTATTAAGCACGAAATATCCCTGAGGTGGTAAGCAATGAGATATAGATTATACATATGCAATCTTGTAAAACATTTCCATATTGGTCATTCTATACAAGACTCAAGTGAAATTAAAAGAATAAAAGTGAAAAATAGTGTGATTCAATCCATATTCAAACATATTTTACAGAAAAAAAAGTAGTGACTATTTGCAATGAGATGTCTCTTCTCTCCTCCTATTTCATCTCATAGCACTGAGATGCCTTCACCTTTGTCCCCTCCCCTTTACCAAGGCAAATCACTCTACCTGCATAAATTATCTTATTCCATCCACCCTTCTTTAACCAATTACCCTCTCTTTCATGTTTATTCTGCCATTTGCCTTTTATCTCTCCCTGTCAATGGCCACTTTCTTACCATTACAAAGCCGTACAAACATTCCCATGTCTCTCTCATTTTCAAAAACCTCTTTTGATCCCCACTGCCATCTTACAACTCTTCTGCTTTTTGTGACTAAACTCCTTTAAAAAGGTATCTACAATATGTATCTCCACTTTCTTTACACTCTTATTTTATACTCCTGCAATCTGGCTTCTGACCTTATTGTTCTACTGAAATTGCTCTCTTCAGTAATCATTTATCTGTTAATTGCTCAATCCAATGGCACAGTCTGAGTTTTCATTCTTCTTGACTTTTCTGCAACCTTTGACACTATTGAACACTTTCTCTTCCTTAATATTCTCTTCTCTCTAGAGTTTCTAAACATTCTTTCCTCCTGATTTGTCTATTAAACTATTCCTTTTTAATCTCATTTGTTGGATTCTCATCCAGGTTGTGGCTTCTAACTGTAGGTGTCCCACAGGGCTCTATCCCCTAGCTTCTTCCCTTCTTTCTATGTACTACAACTTGGTGATCTCATAGATTTCCATTAATTTCATTTGTCATCTCTGTGCAGATGATTCTCAGATCCATCTTCTGTCCTAATTCCTTTAATGACTTCTAGTCATTTTCATATCTTCAGATGCATTTCAAGCATGTTGAATCCAGTAAATATCTTAAACTCAACATGTCTAAAACTGAACTCAATATATTTTTTTCCTGAAATCTTCCCCTCTTCCTATCCCCTTGCACCACCATCCTCCCACCCTTACAACATTGGTGAAAACTTTACTTTTCACTCTCTCTCACCCTACTTATTCCATACAGTCTGTTGTCAAGTACTGTCAATTTCACTCTTCATCAGATTTCACCTTTTCTTCAAACTTCAGAATCTCACAGATTTTATGTTAGCACAAAACTTCTGGAAGTTTTAATTAAATGGGAAGTGATCAAAGTTGGTTATAAAATTATAATTATGTGTTTGCAGGAATTATGCAATCAGATAGAATTGTTTTTGTTCAGTATTTAACAGAGGCCAAATTGTTTTTCTTGATCAAGAAAATTTTGATGCATAGGAACATATCATGGATTACTTAAAATGCTAAAAAGAATGTTCAATATAAAAAAGTAAGAAAACTATGACAAGATCATTTAGAATGTTATTCTAATTAACTTCTCAAGTTCATAATTAAATATAGTTATCTTAGTTAATATAATTAAGTTCATAACTAAAATAAAAAATTAACATAGTAGAGGTAATTTTATTTTAGATTCCTTTTATCTTTAATATAAGCTCATTGTGTTTATGAGATATTTGAATTACATTTTTAAATAACCAAATAGAGGTATTTAACTGATATGGTTAAAGCAACATCATTATTATTAAAGCAACATATTTGTTCAAAGCTCTTTGATTTAGGTGCTTTTTACCAGTTCCTAGTTACCAAACTATTCATTTGAGTAAAATACTACATTGGGAAAATGCTTTAAAATCATATTAGTTTGTTCCATATGTGAATAAGATATAAATGCAACTAAGTGGTCAAAAATGTTTAATTGCAATGTATGAATGCAGTCAAACAAAAACTTAAAATCATATCAATTACATATAAAATTTAAGTCAAAGGAAATATGCTTTTATATTAGAGTAATATTTTTGATAAAATCAAAATTTGGGATAGAAAAATGAAATGTAGTATTTTTGTTGAATACTAAAATCTTTATCATTCTAATTTTTCCATCATTGGCAATATGAAATCATGTTTATTTATATAAAGTGTTGGATTTGAATATCAGTGCCATCTATCTGTAGCAGCCTATTTTGTCTGCAGGGGATATATTCTAAAATTCTGAAACCTCAGAGAGTCCTAAACCCTATACAGATAGTTCTTGCTTTAAACAAACTGTCATTATGAAAATTATACTTTGTGTAATAAATCTAAAATAAATCTGCCCCCCAAAAAACATGTATGTTAGCTTTCCTGTACAGTACTATGATTTCTCCCTTTCCACCCCTGCTCATGGCTCTGCCGTTAATGTCTTCTACCCAAAGAAAAGAAAAGAACCCTATAGGTGAAAGAAGAAGAATTAAAGTAAAGAAAGACCACTGCTTGAGACCTAGGGCACTGAGAGAGATTTTTGCTCTACTAATTCTACCCTGCTTATCTTCAATCAGTATGGGCTTTGACACTGCAAATCTGTCCCTGTCTCCACAAAGAGGTTTGTATTAAATTACTTGATAACAGGACAAATACAAATCCCTTTGTGGGATATATTGTATGTTTCATGATTTCTTCAGGTAGTGCTGGGAAGTACTAATACCTGAAGGCATCAAGAAAAGCCTTTTGAATAAAATGACACTTGGAAATGAAGCCTAAAGTAATCTAGGACCTCTGATACATGGAGATGAGAAGTAAAACACCTCTGGAATGCTAGATACAGCCTTTGTAAGATATTAAAGTGGGATATGAAATAACATGCATAAAGAACGTCAGGTAAACTCAGTTTAGCTGCAGCATAGATTGCACATGTGTAAATGTCCTTGATTGAGAGCTAGAACTATATTTTGAATGGCTTTATATATTAAACAGAAGAATTTGTATTATATTCTAGTGGTAATAGGAAACCACTGAAGCTTCTTGAGCAGGAGATTGACATTATCAAAATTTGTTCTTTAGGGATATCAATTTAATATTTAATTTTAAATTCTGTATCTTCCCATTTTTTAATGTAATAGCCTTCTTAGAAGATTTTTTGAAAGAGATCAGTGAGTTCAAGGTTAAGAAAGTTTAAAGGAAGGAAAGAAGGAAGAAAAAAAAGAAGAAAGGGAGGGAGGAAGAAATGCTTAGTAGAATAGTTAACATTCTTAAAACAAACCACTATGAAGATTTTTGTTCACTGCTTTTGTAATGAAAATATTATCTATAATGAATGGGCCACATGATTAATTATTTTGAGATTCTATTGTAATATTCTCTTATAATATTATTAATCTGTGATATTTTGAATAATAGTGTTTATATTTTATCTGAAATTTACTAATTTTTTGTGTGGATGTTTTAAAGAAATTTACTATGTTCTTAAAATATTATTTTATTACACTGGTCAGTTCTTTTTTGTAACAATGTAGTTTGTCAAAGAGACTCATCATATTCAAATTGGAATTGGCTCTAGAAAATTACAAGATATAGTAGACTGGTTGTTCTGTTAAATAAGATACAACTTTCACCTCAATGATATGGATATGTTTAGTCATACATATTTTGTATGTGTGAACTGATATTTGGTTCTTTAAAGCCCCATAAGGAAGGAAAAATTCTATTTCAATTTTGATTGATTTTTTAAATTTAATCTGTTTTCTTATTATATTGTGAGTTTTTTTACAAAGCATGCATTTCTAATACTTCAATGACATAAAAAACCCTTGAGATTTTGTTTTGTTATGCTTTAAAATAAATACAGCCATGAGTGAGATTTCCTCATTTGCTTAATTCTGTAGTTATATATTTTCTAAATGAGCACATTTGAGGTTTCAGATATTTTGTGTTTTAGAACCGCTGTCAACTTTGTAGTTTTACTCGTCTAGACTGTGGACATGTAATTCCTCATTTTGGACTTGAACTCTTAGGCTCAACTGGTATTCAGTCTAAGAATACCCAAGATTTATTAACTGCATAGTTGTGCCTGATAACTTTTGTTATTTCTTGCCTGTCATAAATTCACTTATTCATTGTTTTATTTTTGATGTTTTAGTTTTCTTTTTTCTTGATCAGTTTGGTTAGTGATTTGTCACTTTTTTTAGTCTTTATTTTATTTTTTTTAATATTTTTATATTTTTTATAATATTATCCCTTGTATTCATTTTTCCAAATTATCCCCCCCTCCCTCTACTCTTTCCCCCCGATGACAGGCAGTTTCATACATTTTACATGTGTTACAATATAACCTAGATACAATACATGTGTGTAAATACCATTTTCTTGTTGCACAATAAGCATTAGATTCCGAAGGTACATGTAACCTGGGCAGACAGATATTAGTGCTAACAATTTACATTCACTTCCCAGTGTTTCTTCTCTGGGTGTAGCTATCTCTGTCCATCATTGATCAACTGGAAGTGAGTTGGATCTTCTTTATGTTGAAGATTTCCACTACCATCAGAATATATCCTCATACAGTATTGTTGTTGAAGTGTACAGTGATCTTCTGGTTCTGCTCATTTCACTCAGTATCAGTTGATGTAAGTCTCTCAAGGCCTCTCTGTATTCCTCCTGCTGGTCATTTCTTACAGAGCAATAATATTCCATAACCTTCATATACCATAATTTACCCAACAATTCTCCAACTGATGGACATCCATTCATCTTCCAGTTTCTAGCTACAACAAAAAGTGCTGCCAGAAACATTTTGGCACATATAGGTCTCTTTCCTCTCTTTAGTATTTCTTTGGGGATATAAGCCCAGTAGTAGTACTGCTGGGTCAAAGGGTATGCACAGTTTGATAACTTTTTGGGCATAGTTCCAAATTGCTCTCCAGAATGGCTGGATTCTTTCACAACTCCACCAGCAATGTATCAGTGTCCCAGTTTTCCCACATCCCCTCCAACATTCATCATTATTTGTTCCTGTCATCTTAGCCAATCTGACAGGTGTGTAGTGGTATCTCAGAGTTGTCTTAATTTGCATTTCTCTGATCAGTAGTGATTTGGAACACTCTTTCATATGAGTGGATATAGTTTCAATTTCTTCATCTGAGAATTGTCTTTTCATATCCTTTGACCATTTCTCAATTGGAGAATGGTTCGGTTTCTTATAAATTAGGGTCAGTTCTCTATATATATTGGAAATGAGAACTTTGTCAGAACCTTTACTTTTAAAAATATTTTCCCAATTTGTTACTTCCCTTCTAATCTTGTTTGCATTAGTATTATTTGTACAGAAACTTTTTAGTTTGATGTAATCAAAATCTTCTATTTTGTGATCAATAATGATCTCTAATTCTCCTCTGGTCATAAATTCCTTCCTCCTCCACAATTCTGAGAGATAGACTATCCTTTGTTCTTCTAATCTGTTTATTATCTCACTCTTTATGCCTAAATTATGGAACCTTTTTGATCTTATCTTGGTATATGGTATTAAGTGTGGATCCATGTCTAATTTCTGCCATAATAATTTCCAGTTTTCCCAACAGTTTTTTTTCAAATAATGAATTTTTATCTCTAATGTTGGTATCTTTGGGTTTGTCAAAGACTAGATTGCTATAGATGTACCCTTTTTTGTCCTTTGTATACAATCTGTTCCCCTGATCGACTGGTCTATTTCTTAGCCAATACCAAATGGTTTTGGTGACTGCTACTATATAATATAGCTTTAGATCAGGTACACTTAGACCACCTTCCTCTGAGTTTTTTTTTTCATTAGTTCCCTTGCAATTCTTGACCTTTTATTCTTCCATATGAATTTTGTTGTTATTTTTTCTAGGTCATTGAAATAGTTTCTTGGGAGTTTGATTGGTATAGCACTAAATAAATAGATTAGGTGGGGAATATTGTCATCTATATTATATTATATTATATATATATATATATATCTTATTTATTATCTTTATTTTATTTATATGTATATCTTATATTTATTATATATATATATTTATATATATCTTACATTATGTTATATTATATATAAAATATATTATATTTTATTTATATTATGTATATATATTATTTATATATATATAATATATATGTAATAAATAAATATATATATTATATTATTATTTTATATTATATTATATTATTATTTTATATTATATTATATTATAATTTTATATTTTAATTTATAATTATATTATATATTATATTTTTATAATTTATAATTATATATATCATATATTATATTATATATATCATATATTATATATAATATAATATATATAATATTATATATGATATATATATATGTATATATTATATATATAATTATATATATATAATTTATAATTACATATATATATAATTATAAATATATTATAATATTTCATATTATAATTTATATTATATTATATTATTATATATATAATATATATTATATATATAATATATAAATGATAAAATATATATATTATGTATAAATATATAATATATATATATTATATATACACATTATATATATAAAATATATATAAAATATATTATATATATAATATATTATATATATTATTTATTATATATATTTATTTATATATATCTTATATTTATTTATATATATCTTATATTATTATCTTTATTATATTATACATACAATATATATCTATATATATATATATATATATATATATATATATATATATATATATAGTATTATATATCTTATTTAAGATTTTAGCATCAATATTCATTAAGGAAATTGGTCTATAATTTTCTTTCTCAGTTTTCGATCGACCTGGTTTAGGTATCAGTACCCTGTCTGTCTCATAAAAGGAGTTTGGTAGGACTCCTTCATCCTCTATTTTTTCAAATAATTTATATAACATTGGAGCTAATTGTTCTTTAAATGTTTGGTAGAATTTACATGTGAATCCATCTGGTCCTGGGGATTTTTTCCTGGGGAGTTGATTAATAGCTTGTTCTATTTCTGTTTCTGAAATGGGACTATTTAAGCCATTTATCTCCTCCTCTGTTAATCTAGAGAGCCTATATTTTTGGAGTTAGTCATCCATTTCACTTCAGTTATCAAATTTATTGGCATAAAGTTGGGCAAAGTAACTCCTTATTTCTCTAATTTCCTCTTCATTGGAGGAAAGATCCCCCTTTTCATTTGTAAGACTAACAGTTTGATTTTCCTCTTTCTTTTTTCTGATCAGATTTACCAAAGGTTTATCTATTTTATTGGCTTTTTCATAAAACCACCTCTTGGTTTTATTTATTAATTCAATAGTTTTTTTTACTTTCAATATTATTGATTTCTCCTTTTAATTTTTATATTTCAAGTTTAATTTTTGGTTGGGGGTTTTTAATTTGGTCTTTTTCTAGCTTTTAAAGTTGCAGGCCCAATTCGTTAATTTTCTCTTTCTCTATTTTCTTAAAATAAGCCTCTAAAGATATAAAATTTCCCCTTATTACTGCTTTAGCTGCATCCCACAGATTTTGGTATGATGTCTCATCATTGTCATTATCTTGGGTGAAATTATTAATTGTTTCTATAATTTGCTGTTTCACCCAGTCATTCTTTAAGATGAGATTGTTCATTTTCCAATTACTTTTTGGTCTATTTACCCCTAACTTTTTACGAATGTAGCTTTTATTGCATTGTGATCTGAAAAGAAGGCATTTATTATTTCTGCCTTCCTACATTTAATTTTGAGATCTTTATGTCCTAATATATGGTCTATTTTTGTATAGGATCCATGAACTGCTGAAAAAAAAGTATATTCCTTTCTATTGCCATTCAGTTTTCTCCAAAAGTCTATCATACCTAGTTTTTCTAATGATCTGTTTACTTTTTAAATTTCTTTCTTGTTTGTTTTTTGGTTTGATTTGTCTAAATCTAAGAGTACAAGGTTGAGATCTCCCACTATTATAGTTTTACTGTCTATTTCTTCTTGCAATTCTCTTAACTTTTCCTTTAGAAAGTTAGATGCTATACCACTTGGTGCATATATGTTTAGTATTGATATGGCTTCATTATTCATGCTACCTTTCAGCAGGATATAGTTTTTTTCCTTATCTTTTTTAACTAGATCAGCTTCTGCTTTTGCTTGATCTGAGATAAGGATAGCTGCTTTTCTGGCTTTACCTGAAGCATAATAGGCTCTGCTCCAATCTTTTATCTTTACTCTGTATGTATCTCCCTGCTTTAAGTGTTTTTCCTGCAGAAAACATATTGTAGGGTTCTGATTCTTGATCTAATCTGCTATCCGTCTCCTTTTGATGGGAGCGTTCATCCCCTTCACATTTACAGTTAAAATTACTAATTCTGTATTTCTTGCCATCATATTATCCCCAGATTATGCTTTTCCCCTTGACACCCCGATCCCCTCCCCGATATTTAATTTATAGACCCCCCTTGTGATGATCAGCCCTACCTTTTTTTTATCCCTCCTCCCTCCCTCCAAGTCCCTTCCCTTATTCTCCTTTTCCTTTTCCCTTTTCCTCTCCCCCCTTTTAATGAGGTGAGAGAAAATGCTCTGAAAAACAAATATGTCAATTATTTACTCTTTGAGCCTCTTCTGATGAGAGTAAGATTCACACAATGATTCTCCCCCTCACTAAATTCCCTCAGATATGGTGTATTTTCTATGCCTCTTCCTGGGATGTAGTTTCCCTCTTTTTATCATTCCTTCCCCTTTTTCTGAAACGACCTCTTTCCCTTTACTACACCCCCCTTTTTTTCTTTTATATCAGTAAAATCAAATTATCCATGAGTACTTTTTATATACCCACAACACAGTTACAGTTCTCAAGGGTTCTGTGTACCTTTTTCTGTTTCTCTTCAGTCTTGTGGATGTAGATGAAATTTTTTTTGTTTAAGTCTGGTTTTTTGCTTAGAAACATATGGAATTCCTCTATTTCATTGAACGACCATCTTCTTCCATGGAAAAAGATTCTAAACTTAGCTGGGTAATTCATTCTTGGTTGCAGTCCTTGATCTTTTGCCTTATGGAATATCAGGTTCCAGGCCCTTCTATCTTTTAATGTGGAGGCAGCCAGATCTTGTGTGACCCTTATTGTGGCACCTTGGTATTTAAATTGTTTTTTTTCTAGCTGCTTGCAAGATTTTCTCCTTTGTGTGGTAATTCTGCAGCTTAGCCACAATATTCCGTGGTGGTCTTTTTGTTGGGGTCTATTTCAGAAGGAGTTTGATGAATTCTTTCCACATCTACTTTCCCTTCTGTTTCTATTATCTCTGGACAGTTCTCTTTAATAATTTCCTGTAAAATAGAATCTAGGCTCTTTTTTTGGTCATAGTTTTCGGGAAGTTCTATGATCCGCAGATTATCTCTCCTAGATCTATTTTCCAGGTCTATAGATTTTCCCAGTAAGTATTTGACGTTGTTCTCCAGCTTTTCATTTTTTTTTTTTTGTTTTGTTTGACTCATTCTTGAGTTCTCTGTGAATCATTCATTTCTATTTGTTCCATCCTGACTTTTAAGGAGTTATTTTCTTCTTTCACAGTTTTTAGTTCTTTTTGTAGATGCCCAATTTCGTTTTTAAATGAATTATTTTGCTCTATTGAATTTTTTTCCATTTCCCTAATTTTTTTTGAGAATTATTTTCTTTTTCCAATTCAGAAATCCTATTTTCTTGAGACTTTTTTATCTTTTCCAATTCAGAAATCCTTCTTTCCTGTGTTTTTTTAACCTTTTCTAATTCACAAATTTTGTTTCCCTGCATTTCCTGTGAATTCTTTATTTTTTCCAACTCCAATTTCAGAATGTTGTTATTCTCTATCCTAGCTTCCCTTTCCTTTCCCCATTTTTCTTCAAACTCTCTTAACTTTTTAATAGTCTCTTCTAGGAGAGAGTTATGTGATGGGGGGCAGGGATCGTTCCCTTTTAGGTTGTTATCTGCTGTCTCTCTGCTGTTAACTTCCGTGGGGTTGGATACCCGCTCTTTCTCTGTGTAGAAGGAATCTATGGTTTTTCTTGGCTTTTTGCTCATAGTTGAAAAACCTTTTGGGGTCTGTCCCTGGGGTAGGACATTATTTATTTATTTCTTTACCAGCTTCCTCCCAGACTGGATGGCTGCAGCGTCTCCTGAGCCTGAGCTAAGAGAGAGCTCTGGGAGAGAGTTCCCCACCCCCTCCCCGGAAGTGCCTCAGAGGTGATCAGCACTGCTGTGCCTTGAGGGCGCTGTGTTCTAGCCGCTTCCCTGAGGTTTGAGATAGAACAGTAAAGGCAACTGAAAGCCCAGCCTATACGTCCCGTTGGGGCGTGGATGTCAGCAGCAGGTGACGTCAAAAGCCCCTGCGCTCAAAGTGGAAGTGTCTGCCAGAAACTGCAGTCCCTAGTTCAAAGGTTCAGCTTCTCTTGGACTTCAGGAGCTGAGTTCCACACCCTCCAGCTGAGCTAGGCAGTGTGTGTTGCCTTGGGCCATATCTGCCCACTTCTCTATCTCTTAACTAGTCTCAGGTGGGAGCTAGGGGCCACACCCCCCAGTGCCGAGATCTGCTGAGTCACCCCCAGGATCAGGGAAGATCTAATCTATCTTTGAATTTTTAAAGTAGTTTAGATTTCTCTTCTGAACTGCTGTATTATAAGCAGAGAAGAGCTAACAGCCTGTACCACATTCCTTTATCTCAGTGTCTTTTCTGATCCCAGAGCCCTTCCCAGCGCGATCAGCGCAGTATGCTAGCACCCAGCAGTCTGTGCTGGCCTCTCTTCTTCCTCCCCTGGGAACTGACCTTTTCTGTTGAAACTCCAGATTCTCTTCAGCTGGTAAGTCGTGCTTCCAGTCCTTGTGGTAGCTATCAGTCCTCAGTCCAACGCTATTTCTGAGGCTGATTTATCTAATTGGTTGTGAGGGAGTAAGGATGTTCACAGAGTCGTGTGTTTCTTCTCTGCCGTCTTGCCTTCGCCCCTAGTCTTTATTTTAAAGCTCTTTGTGTTTTTTTAAATTACTGTTACATATTTCTTCCACTTTTGAGAAAGTCATCTTTTTTTTCTCATTTTATTTATTACATGGTCTAGTTTCATCATATTTAGATATAAGACTCAAAGAATAATATTTTTAAAATAACATTTAAAATCAGAAGAATGACTATTTTAAAAATATAGTTGGTAACTAATAGATATCTATTAGCACATTTTAATTCATCAGAGGGGAGTTTGAATTAGCAACCTGGATTTTTTTTAGCTTATACTTACTTTGTAGAAAGTTGGTGTCTGAGTTAGAAATCAAACAAATTTATTAAAAAAAACATTAGGATGGATATATATATATATATATATATATATATATATATATATATATATATATATATATATATATATTATATAAAGAATTAGAGATGTAGAGATGATGCATAGAGAACCATTGAATAAATATATAAATGTATACATATTTAAATGTTTTTATAATTCAGTTTTTAATCACTCTACTTGATCTGTATGTTTACTTATTTTTTTTTTCATTATCATTATCAAAAATATTTTTTTACTATACACAAAATATTTATTCACTCTGGGAATCAGTACTAAACACAACACATGAGCTGTAAAAGGAGGCATTAAAACCCAATGGCTATTGTGTTCATATTTGTCCATTACTCTAATTCCAATTTTAATGAAATTAATAACTAATGAAAACAAAGATGTGACTTGCAAAGAAACGAAAATTATTTCATAATCTCTAGAAATGCGAAAAAGTAGGATTTATAATTCGATATCAAAAGTATCTTTAACTTTAGAGTTGATTCAGATGGAAAATTTTGAGATTTTCCTTTTATCATATTCAGTTTAATGGAATGAAAGGGAATGAAATTGAAGAAATATAAATTATGATATTTGAGTTGATACAACTTTTTTGTTGCTATGATTAATGTTGAGAAGACTTAGGTATACAGCGTCAGGTTTGCCTATTCCTTCAAATTGCTAATTTAAATTCAAAGCAAATGAATTACAACTTATTTTTTTCTTTTCCTATTGTACTTATAAAGGAGTCTAAAAAAAGAATGAAATATAACTATTTGTTTTTTGTTAGTAATTATACTGAATTTATTTAGTTTCATAAAGACTAGACTATTTGGTTTTAGTGAATTAATAGAAATGATATTTACAATGTCTGATTTTATCTGGATAGGTTAAATCAACAGAATCCTTTCTGTACACAAATCATTTACCACTCTAGGGGAAGTTCATTGCTTCTGAGACAGAAGTGGAGGTATTTAGTTATATTCAACAAAGTAGTAACCATAAAAGTTTCTGTAGGCTGTAAATAAAAAAAAAAAAAAAACTCTTGTTAGACATTTATATTTAAGTGTTATTAATTTTTCTATGACAATTTCTTGAAATATAAGTGGGAACTTCAGCATAACATTGTTTGATTTGCCTGACCTTTGCTTTAGGCACCAAAATTGCATGCATTTGTATCAAAAGAATAAAGCTGTAGTATTAGATTTCAAATAACTTGAGGCTTTCATTTTCTTTTCTTTAAAAAAAATTTTGATCCTTAGTTCCCATATTATATCAGCTGTTAGCCATATAAAGAAAACTGATTCATGTTAGAAAAACAAAAGTAAGCCATTCTCATTGGAGTGAATTCATTGTATTTCAAATAAAAATCTACTCTTCTCCCTCCCAATAATCAAGATTTCTCTACATTTAACATTCAAAGTTTCATCAGAATTTCAGCACATTTTTTATTCCTTTTATATTCTTAATAATGCTAGACATATTGCAGCCTTAATCATTACAAGGTTTTTCAAAACTATCTTAATACTTCTTTTCAGTAAACATGTTTGATTTGAATTTCAATAATTCTACATTGGCACCAGCTAAATGAGTCTTAGATGTCTACTAGAAATTTTACATAGGGAATACTATGCAATTATTGTTTTCATTGAGGTTTATGTTAGAGCTGTATTGAGTTTCCTGCCAGAAATTTGAACCCTGGAGAGTAAGCTAGACGAAGCTTTCAAAATTACTGCCATTCACCTATTAGATATGACATAAAAAGTAAAATTAAAGCCTCTCTACTGAGCCATCAACTTTCTGGCAAATTTCCTAGAATTGTAAAATCATGAAAATATAAAGATAGGAAGATGTATTAGGTTATCTAATTGAACCCTCCAGCTTCTGAGTGAATGTTCCCTTTAAAATGGTTTTGATTGTTTTGTCTAGTTGGCTTGATGTGACTTTGGCAATAAAGCTTTGACTGTTTCCCCTAGGAGAACTTTTTCTGGTCTAATAGATAGCATTGTGTACAAATGCTTACTAATTGCTAACCCACATTTTCCTTTGTTTAATTGCCTACCATATCCTTTGTGACTTAAACTATACCTCCATCACCCTACCACCATGTTACATATTGGCTATGTTTTCATATTCTAAGTTTTTCATCTCGGGGTGTGCCATGCAATACAAGAACATTAGAGAAATTTATTTTCAAATTACATTTTTGTATGGAACACTAAGAAGTGGGATGATCATTTTCATGCTAATTTCAGTCAGTAAAAATTGATTAAGCCCTTATTATATACCAGGAAACATAAATTTATAGTCTTTAAAAAAAGAAATTCATTGTATTTTTTTTTATTTCTTTGGTAAGAAAACATCTCCTGTAATGCTCCACCACTAACTATATGCCACATATTTATTTGCAAACTGAGTAGATTCCTTGGTTCCTTTAAAAGGAATAAAGAGTTTGTCTTTCCTTGTGGGAGCAATGTTAGCAAAATGAACAGAAAATTTGATGGACCTTATTATTGCCTAATTTCTACTTGCTTCAGGTTTCCACAGAAATACACATTCCCAGTATCATAGTGTAGGTCAGTTTTGATATGTTTAAATACTCCCAGAATTATTGTTTTATACCAATTTAGGGAAAAAAAACTACATCCATAGGCAAGACTTTCAAATTGGAAACTAAATGCTGGTTTCATTGATGTACTTTAAAAAGCAATAGATTCCAAATGGCTCTTTATTTTCTTAGCAAAGTCTGTTGTGATAATATCCAAATTATCCCCCCTTCTCCTGAAATAGAAGCAGAAATATAATGCAAGCTGGCTTTCTTTCTATGAATTATTTTCTTTAATTTTATGATTAATCATAGTTTAAGAGTTTAAAAAAAAGATTTCTTCCTGTTACCTCTTTACTTTTAAATATTAATGAAAATTTAAGAAGAATCTTAGTCTTAGAGCCAACAAATATATTTGGCATTTTTTCTTTCTTATCAGAACTCAACTATAATTACACATAGAAAAAGAAGTCCTATAGGCTTTTGTCTTTAGCTGCAAAAGCCTTTCTTTTTGATCTTGCCAAGTTTCTCTGCATACCATCAAAAAGGATATAGAGATTATTCATGGAAGAAAAAAAAGTCAGTCAGCTATTGAGTTAGGCAAGTCATGAATTGTAGAGAAACCAAAAATATGGCCAAGACTTTGAATAGGGTCTGCTGGTGAAACAAAGGTCATTATAAATAAATGAATAAATGAATGCATAAATAAATAAATGTGGGTAGGAAAAAAATGGTATATGTGTAGATATATATATATGTACATATATACACACATGTGTATATATGTGTGTATATAAATACATAAATAGCTATATTTTAAGGGGCTATTACCTTGGATATATAGATTTGATAATTTGAGAATAAATAGAAAATCAACACATTATACTGGTAACCATTTAAAAGAATTTTGTTTCAGAGATAAATTACAGGGTTGGTACATGTAGCCTTTCATTTTCTGATCCTCTGTTTGTTTTTTCAAATAGTTGATGCACCCTCAGATCATGATCTCTAATAGTGTTTAAGTGAGCTTTCATTAACTATCCCTCATGTTTTGCTCAGAATGGTTTTCTTTTCTGAAGAAAATAAAGTGAATTCCTCTCAGTGCTACAGAGATGATGGAAATGCTGGTGCATAAACCTTTCTAAGAAGGAGAGGAGAAAAAAAAAACTTGCTAATTTTAAAAGTGCGTCTGTCTGACAGAAGAGAAACATTAAAAAAGGTTTTGTTGTGCTAGCTTCATATTTCTGGAGTCAGAGCATCATAACATGCCACTGTAGCCTTCACTACCTCCAGAGCAAATTGTCAACTTTAATGATGCTGCAAACTAGGAAGCATGGTACTTGTGATAAAATAGATTTCTGATTCTAACTCTTAGGTGTAGATTTATGGCATTTTCATATGGGACTGAGCAGTTGTTCAAACATTTAAGGTGCAATGAGTCATCAGGGAATGCTCATTTTTTTTTCTAAAATAGTAATATATTAAATGAAGACATACAGAAAGAAGCTGTCATGGTACTTTGAATCCCCGCTCTTGGCACTGCATGAATATATGGATTACAACAACTTTATAACTCCTAAGATAAAGTCTTCAACTCCAATTTATTTCTATGGGGATGAAGTGAAGTAAAAAATAGAATAGTTAACCCAAGACCCTTAAGTTGAGTCTAAATCCTCTGCCAATGCCTAACAGTTCGTGTTTTTCCTCAATTATGTGGAAATGTCATCATCTTTATTTCCATAGTCCAGTGAGGTTTAAATATAAAATTTTATATATTAAAAGAAATATATAATCAACTTGACAGTGTAGCTAAATTTCTTCTCCATAATAAGAGTGATAACTTATTGTGCTTTATTGGAGAATGTTTTGTTGAGTTACCTAATTACTGTGTCAAAAGAATACAATTACAGTGTCTACCAGTTCATCATGTGAAATATTTATTAACTTGGAATCAGTATCTTTAAAGTAAATTATATTTATACCTAAATGTAGGTATAATGACTTAAATGTAAGGCAAAATTATCATGCAAAGTATCATGTGAAGACACAATTTGATATGTCTGATTTGGATCATCAGTTACTTAGTCCTTAAAAAAAATACTATAGTATTATTACTACTTTTCAGTAAATTTGAACATTACACGCTTGCCCTTTTTTTCTACTCAAATACTACAGATTTTGATGCAGATGCATGTAAGTAGATATAGATTGATATAGACTGCAAGAAAGGAAAGTGAGGCTTACAACATTTAAATGTCTTTTCCAGGATTACCTGGTAACTTCTTAATCCAGGATTTAAAACCAGATCTTTTGATTTCAAACACATATTCTTCCTACTATGCCATGTTTTCATTAGAAAAGTTAATGTCTTTTAATTTCTTTTCATTATTTTGTTTTGATGACATTTCCAATTATGTCTTTTATTTATTTGGTGCTGATCAAGACTGAATTCCCCAATTATAACATTATTCTCAAAAGAAAAAATGATTAAATTGTTGGAAGCAGCTTATATGAATGCATTGTATGAAAATGTATCCTTTCTGTTTGAATACTGATCTGTAACAATAAGGCAGCCTGGATCATAAAGCAATTTATAGCTAAGCCTTCTTGAGAACTGCTTGATAAAAGGAATATTCTTTGATAATTTAAAGCAAATAGCTATCTGAAAAGGGCTTTCAGTCATATAATCTCAAAAAAGGAAAAAAAAATAATAGTAAGTACCCCAGAGACCTTTTTTATTTAAAACTATGGTTACTGAAGTTCCTTAATAATATAGAAATGCACTTTGCAAAAAATTACTTTTCTAGGCACTTTCATTTAAAAAAGCAGATGAAACAGGATATGAAGAGAAGGGGCTTAAATTTTCTGGTACTTTGGAAGTTTATAGAAGAAGGAAGACATAGTAAGAGTTACTTAAATCAGAGATGCCAGCTACAAGGTATTCTGGTATTTGTTGGGCTTCTAGAATCAGTTACATGTTTTATAAGAGTAAGTAAGGACTATTGACTGTTAAAGAATTTTGCTTAAGTTAGGAATAAATACTTTAATCAGATTTGTAAATGCAAATATTATGAAATATCAATAATTTAGTTAGGAATTAGTGGGTAAGGTACCTATCTGTACCCCACAATTTGTTTTCATTTAAAGATTGCTTTCCCCAGTATTACAATGTTAGTGATAAAAATAGAACCCACAGTTCTATTTTTGTTCTATTTTAATGTAATTAAATGAGAAATGATTATTAAAATAGAGATGTTGGGGGCTGGGGAAAGCATCTTGGGAAGTTTATTAAATTCACTCTAAACTAGATTGGGAAAGGAAGACTGATATAGTGGTATGAACAGACAATAGATAACAGCCTTCCTTTCTAAATTTTAGAATTTAAAAATATTTTAATAATAGCTAGATACAAATGTTATCTGCTTTTATCCTCACAAATGTCTTGGGATATTGGTACTATTATTATTCCAATTTTACATGTGAAAAATATCATCACCTTCCAGAGAGAGAAGTGATGAACTTTGGGTGTAGATTGAAACATACTTTTCCCCTTTATTTTTATTTCTTGCTTTGTGTTTTGCTTCATTCATCTATTTATATTGGATCATGGCTAATGTGGGAATATATTTTTCAGAGCTTCACATGCGAAGTTAATATCATATTCCTTGTCTTTTCACTAGGTGTACGAGAGGTGGAAGGAAGAAAATTTGAAATTACCATAAAAAATTAAAGCTAAAAATAAACAGATAAATGAAAAAAGGAAAGACTAGTGAGTTACAGTCACTAGAGCAGATAGTTAAATAAATAAAAAGAGGAGGTAGTGAGTTATAGAGTAGTTAAGTGACTTGGCCAGGATCACAAAGTTATGTTAACTTTTCTTATATTTCTTTTGTTACTGTTGCATTTTTAAAAAGTAATAATAAATTCTGGGGGGCTGAGACAAAATGGCAGAGAAGACACACATGACATATTAAGCCTCTCTTCTATCCTCACTACTAATTACCAAATCCAGCCTCAGAAATAGTGCTTGACTGGTAAAATCCACAAATACTGCAAACATAATCAGGAAGATCACCAAAAAAGGTTTGTTCTTATCAGTGGGAACAGACCAAGTTAGGAAGGGAGGCAGAACAGAGAGGCTAGCAGACTGAGTGGACTTGGGGCAGGGTGAGGTCTCCACCAGTGGAAAATGTGCAGGGAGGAATCTACCAGAGGTTGGCTGCTCTTCTTTAGTTGCAAAGCAGTAGATCAGCAGAGAATTTACAAAAAGGCCAAAGAGAGAGTGTACTCCAAAAAATGCCAGAATTTATCAGGATCTGGCTACACCTACCCAGCATCAGAAATGACTCAGCACAGACCATAGCATAGCCATGCAGCCACATTCTGCAATATGGGGCTTTTGCCCAGGGCAGCTACAAATCTGCATGGAGGGGAGGGGAGGGTGGGCTCTGCCCAGGGCAATAGAACCTCCTGTTGCACTTCCCAGGGCAAAGATACTTCCAGAATGGGGCTCTTCCCAGGGCATTCCCACAGCTTACCCTCTCTTAGCAGCCTGTTTGCAGGATAGCTACTGTCCATATATCTATCCCTGCTCTGCAGAGGAAACTGGTAACTTCCTTAGCCTGAAGGCTAAGGCAGAACCTAAGGCCTTTTTAAAAAAAATGAGTAAAAAACCAAGCATACTCTACCATTGATAACTTTGATATAGAAAGAGAGGAGGTATTCAACGCTGAGGAGACTAATAGCAGACAGTCTCCAGACCAAACCCCAAAGGAGGATATAGCCTGTTCCCTATCACACAAGGCTCTGCTACAAGAAATTATAAAAGATCTTAAAAGAGAGCTAGAAGAAATATGGGGAAAGGAAAGAGAAGCTCTGCAAGAGAGTATAGAAAAGGAATATAATACACTAAAAGAAAAATTTGATAAAGTTGAAAAAGAAAACAACTTCCTGAAATGTGAATTGGAAAAGAAAAAGAAACCCAGGAAAGTAAAATTTGTGAAGCGGAAAAAGAAAATAACTCAGATAAAAAAGAAAAAAAAATAGAGAAATGAAAAAAAAAAAATTCCATAGAGCAAAACAACTGAACTCAATTTAAGAACTCAATTGGACATATACAAAAAGAAGTTTAAAAAGTTAATGAAGAAAATAATTAAAAATTAGAACTGAACAAATAGAAATAAATTATTTATTGAGACATCAAGAATCAGTCAAGCAAAACCAAAATAAATAAAAAACCAAATAACCAAATAAATAAATAAATATATAAATAAATAAAAATGAAAAAAACTGTTAAAGTATCTACTTGGAAAAATAACATACCTAGAAAATAGATCTAGGAGACATGATCTGAAGATTATTGCACTTCCTGAAAACTATGATTAAAAAAAAATCCTAGACTCTATTTTACAGGAAATCATCAAAGAGAACTGCCCAGATTTAATAGATTCAGAAGGTTAAAATAGGCATTGAAAGAATTTATTGAACACCTTAAAAAGCCCTTAAAATAAAAACTCCAAGCAATATTATGGCTAAATTTCAGAACTATCACACTAAGGAAAAAATATTACAAGAAGCCAGAAAAAAAAAATTAAAATATCGAGGAGTGAAATAAAGATCACTCAGAATCTAGCTGCCTCCACATTAAAGGACTGAATGGCCTGGAATCTGATATTCCAAAAGGCAAAAGAACTTAGAATGCAGCCAAGAATAAACTAACCAGCTAAGTTGAGCATTTTCTTCCAGGGAAGAAGATGGACATTTAATGAAACAGGTGAATTCCATTTGTTTCTAATGAAAAAAACACAGCTAAACAAAAAATTTGACCTACAACTATAGGACTCAAAAGAAGCAGAAAAAGGTAAAAAGAAACCTTGAAAACTATTTTTTGTTATGGGCATACATAAAGAGTGCAT
This sequence comes from Sminthopsis crassicaudata, assembly GCF_048593235.1. Classification (NCBI taxonomy): domain Eukaryota; kingdom Metazoa; phylum Chordata; class Mammalia; order Dasyuromorphia; family Dasyuridae; genus Sminthopsis; species Sminthopsis crassicaudata. Next base: position 462,531,276 of record NC_133619.1, on the reverse strand, counting down.
GTATAATTTGATTTTGCTAGAAAGGGGAAAGTATCAGAAAAAGGGAAAAGGGGAGAAAAAAAGAGGGAAATTATATCCCACAAAGAGGCAAAGGAAACCTATCATATCTTAGGGAAATTAGGGAGGGGGAGGAACATTATGTGAATCTTACTCTCATCAGATTTGGTTTAAAGAGAAAATAATTGACATATTTGGTTTACAGAGAAACTTCTCTCACCTCATTAAAATTGGGAGAGGAAAAGGGAAAAGGAAAAGAGTAATAAGAGAAAGGTATAAGAAAGGGAAAGGGACTCAAAGGGAGTGGGAGGGATTCTAAAGATGGAGAACCGCGTAAGGCAAGTGGTACCCATTAAGTTTAATACTGGGGAGTGTGGTAAGGAGAGTAAGAAAAAGAAAAGCATAATCTGGGGATAATAAGGTGGTAAGAAATACAGAATTAGTAATTTTAACCATAAATGTGAATGTGATGAACTCTTCCATAAAGCAGAGGTGGATAGCAGACTGGATCAAAAGCAATAACCCTAAAATATGTTGTTTACAGGAAACACATTTAAACCATAGAAATACATACAGAGTAAAGGGAAAAGGCTGGAGCAGAATCTATTATGATTCAGGTGAAATCAAAAAAGCAGGGGTAACCATCCTTATCTTAGATCAAGCAAAAGCATAAATTGATCTAATTAAAAGAGATAAGAAAAGAAACTGTATCTTGCTAAAGGGTAGCATAGACTGAAGCAATATCAATACTAAACATATATGCACCAAGTGGTATTGCATCTAACTTCCTAAAGGAGAAATTAAGAGAGTTGCAAAAAGAAATAGACAATATAACTTTAACAGTAGTCGATCTCAACCTTGCACTCTCAGAATTAGATAAATCAAACCACAAAATAAATAAGAAAAAAATTAAAGAGGTAAATAGAATATTAGAAAAGTTAGATATGATAGCTCTTTGAAGAAAACTGAATGAAGACAGAAAGGAGTACACTTTCTTCTCAGCAGTTCATGGAACCTATACAAAAATTGAACATATATTACTACATAAAGACCTCAAAATTACATGCAGAAAGGCAGAAGTAGTAAATGCATTCTTTTCAGATCATGATGAAACAAAATGCTAGGGGTAAATAGAGCAAAAAGTAATTGGAAACTAAATAATCTCATCCTAAAGATTGATTGGGGGAAACAGCAAATCATAGACACAATTAATAATTTCACCTAAGAGACTGACAACAATGAGACATCATACTAAAATTTGTGGGATGTGGCCAAAGTGGTAATAAGAGGAAATTATATATCTTTTGAGGCTTACTTGAATAAAATAGAGAAAAGAAAAGATCAATGAATTAGGCTTGAAACATGAAAAGCTAGAAAAAGAGAAAATTTTAAATCCCCAATCAAATCCTAAGCTTGAAATTCTAAAATTAAAAGGAGAAATTGATACAATTGAAAGTAAAGAAAAAATATTAAATTAATAAATAAAAGTAAGAGTTGGTTTTATGAAAAAAAAACAATAAAATAGATAAACCTTCGGTAAATCTGATTAGAAAAAGGAAAGAGGAAAATCAAATTGTTAGTCTTAAAAATGAAAAGAGAGAACTTTCCACCAATGAAGAGGAAATTAGAGCAATAATTAGGAGTTACTTTGCCCAAATTTATGCCAATAAATTTGATAACCTAAGTGAAATGGATGACTACCTTCAAAAATATAAGCTTCCCAGATTAACAGAGGAGAAAGTAAATTGCTTTACTGGTCCCATTTTAGAAAAAGAAATAGAACAAGCTATTAATCAAGTACATAAGAAAAAATTTGCAGGGCCATATGGATTTACATTTAATTTTATCAAACATTTAAAGAACAATTAACTCCAATGTTATATCAACTATTTGAAAAAATAGAGAATGAAGGAATCCTACCAAATTCCTTTTATGACACAAACACGGTATTGATATCTAAAGGAGGTGGGTTGAAAACACAAAAAGAAAATTATAGACCAATCTTCCTAATGAATATTAATGCAAAAATCTTAAATAAAATATTAGCAAAAAGATTACAGAAAATCATCTGTAAGATAATACACCGTGACCAAGTAGGATTTATACCAGGAATGCAGGACTGGTTGAATATTAGAAAAACTATTAGCATAATTGACTATATAAATAACCAAATTAACAAAAACCATATGATCATCTCAATAGATGCAGAAAATACATTTGATAAAATCCAACATCCATCCCTATTTGAGAGCATAGGACTAAATGGACTTTTCCTTAAAATAAACAGTAGCATCTATTTAAAACCAGTAATAATGGGGATGAACTGGAACAATTCCCTGTAAGATCAGGAATGAAACAAGGTTACCCACTATCACCATTACAATTCAATATTATATTAATAATGCTAGCTTTGGCAATAAGAATTGAGAAAGAAACTAAAGGAATTAGTGTATGTAATGAGGAAACCAAATTATCACTCTTTGCAGATGATATGATGGTATACATAGAGAACCCCAGTGATTCTACTAAAAAGCTGTTATAAATAATCCACACCTGATGAAATTAAAACTATTTCCACTCATATTATGAAAGAGTGTTCCAAATCACTGTTGATGAGAGAAAAGCAAATAAGACAACTCAGAGATACCATTACACACCTGTGAAATTGGCTAAGATGACAGGAAAAAATAATGATGAATGTTGGAGGGGCTGTGGGAAAACTGGGACACTGATGCATTGTTGGTGAAGGTGTGAAAGAATCCAACCATTCTGGAGAGCAATCTGGAATTATGCCCAAAAAGTTATCAAACTGTGCCTACCCTTTGATCCAGCCATGCTACTATTGGGCTTATATCCCAAAGAAATACTAAAGAAGGGAAAAGGACCTGTATGTGCTAAAATGTTTGTGGCAGCCCTTTTTGTAGTGGCTAGAAACTGGAAAATGAATGGATGCCGATCATCAATTGAAGAATGGTTGGGTAAATTATAGTATATGAATGTTATGGAATATTATTGTTCTGTAAGAAATGACCAGCAGGATGATTTCAGAGAGGCCTGGACTTACATGAACTGATGCTGGCAGAACCAGGAGATCATTATACACTTCAACAACAATATTGTATGAGGATGTATTCTGATAGAAGTGGATATCTTCCAGTTCATCAATGAAGGACAGAATCAGCTGCACCCAGAGAAGGAACACTGGGAAATAAGTGTAAACCGTTTGCATTTTTGTTTTTCTTCCCAGATTATGTCTACCTTCTGAATCCAATTCTTCTTGTGCAACAAGAAATTCAGTTCTGCACACATATATGGTATCTAGGATATACTATAACACATTTTAACATGTATGGGACTGCCTGTCATCTAGGGGAGGGGTGGGAGGGAAGGAGGGGAAAATTTGGAACAGAAATGAATCAAGGGATAATGTTGTAAAAAATTACCCATGCATATGTTATAAAGTATATGTTATAAGTATAGTTATAAAATTAATTTTAAAAATAATTTTTAAAAATTACAAAAGGAAGTAAAACTATATTATAAAGCAGCAGTCACCAAAATCACTTGGTATGGGGTAAGAAATAGACTAGTTGATCAGTGGAATAGATTAAATTTAAAGGACAAAATAGTCAATAACCTTAATAATCTAGTGTTTGACAAACCCAAAGACCCAAGCTTTTTGGATAAGAATTCACTCTTTGACAAAATATGCTGGGAAAATTGTAACTTAGTATGATAGAAACTAAGCATTGACCTATACTTAACATTATTCACCAAGATAAGGTCAAAATGGATTAATGATCTAGGCATAAAGAATGATATTATAAATAAATTAGGAGAACATAGGATAGTTTACCTCTCAGGTTTGTGGAGAAGGAAGGAATTTATGACCAAAGAAGAATTAGAGATCATTATTGATCACAAAAGAGAAAATTTTGATTCAAATTGAAAAGCTTTTGTACAAACCAAATTAATGCAGACAAGATTAGAAGGGAAACAATAAACTGGGAAAACATTTTTACTGTCAAAGGTTCTGATAAAGGCCTCATTTCCAAAATATATAGAGAATTGACTCTAATTTATAAGAAATCAAACTATTTTCCAATTGATAAATGGTCAAAGGATATGAACAGATGATTTTCAGATGAAAAAATTAAAACTATTTCTAGCCATATGAAAAGATGCTTCAAATCATTATTAATCAGAGAAATGCAAATGAAGACAATTCTGAAATACCACTACACACTTCTCAGATTGGTTAGGATGACAGGAAAAATTAATGCTGAATGTTGGAGGGGATGTGGGAAAACTGGGACACTGATACATTGTTGGTGGAATTGTGAATTCATCCAGCCATTCTAGAAAGCGTTTTGGAACCATGCTCGAAAAGTTATCAAACTGTGCATACCCTTTGATACAGCAGTGTTACTACTGGGCTTATATCCCAAAGAGATCTTAATGAAGGGAAAGGCACCTGTATGTGCAAAAAAATTTGTGGCAGCCCTCTGGAAATTGAGTGGATGTCCATCCACTGAGTTGGAGAATGGCTGAATAAATTGTGGTATATGAATGCTATGGAATATTATTGTTGTGTAAAAAATGATCAGCAGGATGATTTCAGAAAGGATTGGAGAGATTTACTGAACTGATGCTGAGTGAAATGAGCAGGATCAGGAGATCATTATATACTTCAACAACAATACTCTATGATGATCAATTCTGATGGATGTGACTCTCTTCAACAATGAGATGAACCAAATCAATTCCATTTGTTCAATAATGAATAGAACCAACTACATCCAGCAAAAGAACTCTGGGAGATTAGTGTAAACCGCTACATAGCATTTGCAACCCTTCTTTTTTATCTGCTTGCATTTTTTATTTTATTCACAGGTTAATTTTACATTATTTCAAAGTGTGATTCTCCTTATGCAGCAAAATATCTATATAGTATTTAACATACACTTTAACATATCTATATAGTATTTAACATATACTTTAACATATTTTACAAAAAAATTCTGACTTTGGTTTCCATGATTTTCTTATCCTTCTTTTCCCTCCCATATATTAAAATTTACAGGATGTTATTTTCACTTGTAATTCATTACCGTTTAGCTTTTTCCTTTTTACAATTTTTTTCTCTATTTTCTTAGTTTTTGTGTTATCGTTAAAAGTTCCAATAAAGATACAAGGTATCTTCTATATGTTGGTAAGTTTTCAAAATTTTCTGGATATAAATAACCATAAACACACTTTATTATTTTCTACTTATAAACTAATACTTAAAACAGCTATTTATGAAATGGTCAAAGAATATCAGAGTACAATAGGAGATATTTCCTGATCTTTTTCTTAAAAGATCACATTTTTGATTGCATTATGTTTTAGAACATGTAGAAATCCTTCTCACTGAGACCTTTGAGTTCTTTAAAGAGATCCACCTAATAGAAGGAGGGAAGAAGAAGGGGAAGAATGAAGAATGTCTACAGCAAAAATTGCTATGTGAATTGTCATCCCTTCAAGTGATTGAACATCTAAATGTTGCTAATAATATTTTTGCTCCTGTTTATCTGTAGTTTATACTTTCGTGACCTGTGGGTTATTATTGTCATTTCTGTTTCTAATACTTCTAAGCAATTATCTTCTATAATTTCTTAAAATGCAGCATGTTACTTATTTTATTATTTTTATTAATTTTAGTTTTATTAAATATTTTACAAGATTATACCAATCATTTGAATTAAATGTTATTTATAATTAACAAAATAACCTATTCCTTTTCCTCACCATTCAAAAGAAAAAAATATCCATATGAAAAAAATATATAGTCAAACAAAAAAGTTTTCATGTTATTAATGCCTATATATATATATATACATATATATATGTATATATATATATATATATATACACACACCCATACTTTATTCTGCATTGAGTCCACCCTCTCTTGTCAAAAAATAGTTGCCATGTATCATTTCAGTTCTGTCATATTTGCTGGTAACTTCATTGATGAAAGTTCTTAGTCCTTTCAGAGTTGTTATTACTGTTGCCTTTTTAAATTTGTTTTACTGAGTAAATTGTTTTTCTTGTTCTACTTAATTCAGTACCCAGAAATTCATAAAAATATTCCCAAATTAACTTGAAACTAGGTCATAAATAGTCTTTAGATGATCTCTTTGTGCTCTATTTTCCTTTGGAATTGCAAATTATAAAATTATTCTATTAACATATATTGACATGTTTATGAATTTTTGTGTATGTTTCTAACTTCCATTTTAGGCCTCCTAATCCACTCCTTATATTTTCTTTCACTTTTTTTTTTTTTTTTCTGATTAGACCTTTCAACTTTTTCAGAATTCTCATGGCCATTTCATTTTATCTGCTTAGGCTATTGTAACATTATTCTCTTCTTGAAAACAAAGCAAAAGAAAACATGAAAGAATACATTGGATTTTTAGTACTATATAAATTAATATATATTTAACAAACTGTAAATAGAAGTTTACAATTTTGCATAATCTTTATATTCTTAAATTTTCAGTCATTTTTGGTAGTTCAAAGTGAATAATTAAAAATAATGTTTCTCTTCTTCTGAAGATTCAATTTGAAATACTCTTTTCCTTTAGTATTTCTTCAATGCTGTGTAAGCAATTTCCTTTGCTTGTTTATTTCCTGTTCCCAACCCTTGTCTTAACCCAGGACTTGAGACTCATTTTCTTTTTGGTGGTGAAGAATTGTGCTTAATTCAATATTGTTAGGAAGACTGACATGATGAAGGCAATTGGCTGATCTACTTGTAGTTATCTTCTACCTTTTCCTTTTTTCATGCAGTGAATTCTAACACATAAATGAATGTTAACTGACTGATTAAGAGAAACCAATGTTGTGGATAGAAAAAATTGTAGCAAATTTCATTCAGTGCAAATCTTAAGGTGGATTTAGGGAATGAGGGGCAAGCAAGTATGATGAACTCTGGAGGAAACTGTGTGAGTCTTTAGTGCCTTCCCATTGTATCTCCTTTTAATTTCAAAATCATTTAATTCAGAAATCATTATAATCACAAACCATTAGAAATATGCTATACATGGCTATTGTAGTAATATATGGCCAAAGGATAATTGAGTCAAAAGTGCAGCCTTTACTTACTGTTAGTTTTTTCTTTAGAGATTATATTACAGTATTTTTTTTTTATTTTCTTTTGAACATTATTCCTTTGTTAATTTTGGAAAATCCCTTGTTCTTTTTTTGAGGCAGAGTGAGAGCAAACGTAAATAGTTCAGAACTTTTTATTCTGACACTTTGCTAGATTATAGTAGTATGCATTCCTTATTTCTTTTTTTTCACCTATATAAAGTACTAGGATAGTTTCTTTCAAGTAGCTATGAAATCACATTGAGAAAGCTCTCTACATGATCCAAAATGTAATGCGATCAACAAAATGTCATATTTTAAAAGAAATATTCATAGTATCTCTATCTATTGACCATACTTCTTCTATTGGACTATGTGACATTCTCTGATTGTTTGGTAAACATTTTTCTCTGTTTTATGTTTTAATTTATACTTAGAACATCATGGACAAAATTATCTTTATAGTTATTTCTATTGAGGAATTTTTATGAACTTAATATAATGAAGATAATTAGAGAAGAGAGTTTCTGAGTCTTCATTTTTTCTCCAAGAGGTAAAATTCTCCTATTCCTCTTCATCTCCTTCTCCTTTCTTTTTGGAAGACTGAAACATGATACTTTTCATGATCTTTCTCATGATTTTTAAAATATATTTTAAGAAAGTTTGAACATCATATTCTAAGTGACTCTTGTATCACTTATCTTTGAAAAGAATCTGTCAAGGTCGGGGCTAGCTCCTCTGAAGGGCTCAGAAGCAGCCCTAGTCAGGATAAGCAAAAATCTTTGCCCCACGTTGTGGGCGCCAAAATGTAATGGTCCTGTTTTCTCTCAGTCGTAATCCTTCTATGGGAGGAGGTTTTTTTTCTGTATAATCTTTTTTCTCTGTGAGCAGCCTCTTCTCCAGCCAGCCTCTTCTTCTTCTTCCTGAATCCTGGCTCTGAATCTCTTCCAGCTCTTGTCCTTCCCCAATCCAGACTGCTTGTCCAGGCCCAATGTTGTCTTCTTTTATCCTCCCAGAGAATGGGCATGTGAGAACTCAGGGGTTTGTGGGAAATACTTCAATCAATGAACTTTCTCCTTTTAATGGTGTAAACTCCTTTAAATATGTAAACTCCTTTTCAGAAGTCTAAAGATGTAAACTCCTTTTAAAGGTTTGAACTATAGGTGTGAATTCTGAGCTAGAGAATTGTTTAAACAACCTGAGTTATCATCTGGTAATCCTAACTAGAATCCATATTAAATTGAGTCAGAGTTAATACTTCTTTCCAAGTAAAATTTTCATATTCTTAAATGTCATTTCTATTTCTTCCCTATAGCATATTAGCTATTAAGATGATAGATTTTGAATTTGATGTTTCCATTGTAGGAGAATTCCTCATGTACCTTGTATTTAACTATTTTGAAACTCTATTCTTTACCTTCTTCTCTTTATACATCTTCTTTGGTAGTCTCATCTCCAACCACAGTTCTCTCTCTGTTCAGATGACTCTCAAAATCATAACATCATAGATAGCTGAAAAAGACCTCAAAGGCCATCTAATTTATTTTTTTGCACAGGAGAAAGATGAGGCCCAGGGATATCAGATGATGTCAAGTTCAAATATTTTTTTTATGCTCTGGTTCCACATTGCGAAGACCTATTGAACATTTCCACCTTACTGTATCACCAATATGCTGACGTTGGTGCCCCAAACTGAACTTATACATTTCTACTTTAAGCAATTTTTTTCTCCCATCTTTATTTCTATGGTGATGCTGCCATTCTTCCATCTTTAAAACACCTTGTCTTCTTTCTTCTCTTTCATATGCAAATTCCAATCAGTTTCTAAATCCTAGCAATTCTTTGTATATTTCACATGTCCTGTTCTGTTCACTACAACTACTAATCGTCAGTTAGTCAATAAGCATTTATTAAACCCATAATATATGTCAGACATTATGCTAGATGCTGGGAGACAAAGAATCACAGCTTCCCATCACTTCCTTTAAGGATCATTTATCCTAATGTGGCAACATATGACAGCAAATGAAATATATATGACAGGAAAACTGGAATCTGATTATTCAGATCCTTATTGCATCTTGTCAAGGGTACCACCATTCTTCCTATGGACCTGGCTCAACATTTTATTGTCATGCTTGACTGCTCTCCTTTCCTCCTTCACACTCTTTCTACTTCTCTCTCCCTCTTACCCTCTCTCTCCCTCCCTCCTTCCCTCTCTCCTTCTCTCTTCCCCTTCTCTTTTTCCTCCCTCTCTCTTCTATTCTCTTCTTCTTTTCATTTTTCTTCTTTCTTCTACTTCCTTTTCTTCCTACTACTCCTTTTCTTTCTCCTCCTCTTCCTTCTTCTCTGTCTCTCTCTCTGTTTCTCTCTCTCTCTCTCTCTCTCTCTCTCTCTCTCTCTCTCTCTCTCTCTCTCTCTCTCTCTCTCTCTCTCTGTGTCTTTGAATCTATTTGTCTGTCTGTCTCTTTATTCCCCCAACCCTTAACTCCACTGGCAGTGAACTTTCTATACTGCAAATCTGGACTGCTTTCCTTCCTCTTCTCTGCCTCCTGACTTCCCTCACTTTCTTCAAGTTCCAGCTAAATTCTTATATTTTATTGAAGGCCTTTGTTAATCCCTCTTAATGCTAGTCCCTTTCCTCCATTGAGTATTTTCAGTTTGTACTGTATGTAATTTATTTGCACATAATTACATCTTATTTTTCCTATTAGACTTCAGAGTCTTTGATAACAGAGACTATCTTTTGTTTTTATATTCTTAGTACTTAGCACTATGTCTGACACAAAGTGGGAACTTAATACTTATTGATTGACTTTCTGAACTATTTTAGCTTTGTAGCTATGTCTAAAGTCTCCCTCCTCTAATTTGTCATTCATATAGGTCTCCATTTGTTTGTGCTTTTTGCCTGAAAACTAAGAAAGTATGAGTTTTCTTCAGAAACTTAGTTGTTGTCAGAATTAGCTGGACAGTTATGCTAATTCTTCAACTGTATTTGACAGCATTATATATTATATATTCCTATGTTTTTGTGTTAATGTAAGTTAGTGAAGTAGGATCTTGGAAAACTCCTACTTATGCCACAATTACAAAGTACTTTTACAAATACTATCTCTTTGATCCTAACAAAATCCTATAAGGCAAGTAGTCCTATACCCCTTTTACAGAAGAGAACCTGGTGCCAAGTTATGGACACAAGATAGCACATCAAGAGTCAAATCCAAATCTTTTAAGTTGATTCACTCTTTTGAATATTCAGTTACCTCATCTTTTAAAATTAAATGGCTAGATTGTATCTGGTAGTCTTGGTTTTAAACCCTAAAAATTATTCTGCCTTCACAATTCTTCTCTTTGTCGCCCTCTGTTTCTTTTTCTTTTCTGCCTCTGTCTCTCTGTTTTTTATCTCTTTTTTCCTCTCTCAGCTAACCTTTTTATACCAAAACAAGATCATATACTTATAAAGAAAATAATTCTCTACTCATAAGAGCTATTGCCAATTTCCTTGCAATTGAAATCACTTCTCTATCTTATTTCTATTGATTAGGCAAAGATAATACTTTCAGTAAACCTATATTTCAGAATCATCAAATCATCATGACATTACTCTGATACCCTTTTAGCCAGAAAAGATCCTTGGATGGCAGTTGTTTCTCTATGTGCCCCGTGTATTTCAATCTAAATTTACTTAATCTGATTAGTTGGCTGAAACAAAGCCAATGCTCTGTCAGCAGCTAGGTAGTAAAACAAAAAGGCTATAATTAATGAAATTAATGCCAGGAATAGAAACTTGAGATTTGAGGTGACATTTCGGTCATAACATTTCCTTTGAGGTTGACAGAATGGAAAGACAGTTTAGTTGAAAGTAATTGTTCTTAGCTTAATGGCACATGATTAGATGAGGATGGTTATGTTTCCTAATGTAACTGACTGTTAAGAAGAATACAGATTAGCTGACATAAAGGGCTTTCTTAAAAATATGAATATGGAGTTCAAAAAGAAAGAGAAGCTATGTTTTCCCTTTGCTCTCTCCCATTTCCTATTTCTTCTTAAGAATAAGGCCTTTGACTATATCATATTTTCTGGCAATTCTAACATTCATCTAGTTGGAATAAGTTATGTCATTTTACATATTTCTATGGTATGTTTTCTAGTGTAATTTAATGACTATTGGTAAATTTCATTGACCTCTTTGCTAATTTTTGGAGTAACCCAAGACAGCCTCCCATATAGTGATTTATAATTAGTGTAGTGAGTTGTTGATCAGTGCCAGTGTTTATGAATTTATTGGTATGTTCATGACTCTGCTAAAATAATTACCAGAATCAATATCTTTAGTGTAGCCCCTATGAAGAGAAATTTCCTAGTATTAATTACAAGAAGTCAAGAGGAAAAAAAAAAGCCACTTTATTTATCTATTATAACACTTTGATTTAGATGATGATACATGTCAATGATTATTACTGTTATGTATCTCTATAATAAGAATTACTATCCCTATTTAAATGAGTAGATAAGATATCTGTGAATTAAATGAATAAGATTCTAGAAGTCCATAAATGATACATTTTTAGGCCTTAATTAAATAAATAATTCTTCCTCAAATATCAAATAGATCTGACTTCTGTCAGTTTAAATATTTCCTGAAATAGTGCAGATCACACCTTATTCATGACCTTATTTCATTACAACTTTTACATACATACATACATATATATGCATATATATATATATATATATATATATATATATATATATTTATATACACACATACATATACTTACATAAATTTCATTTAGTATAACTGTGACCACGGTGATATGGGCTTTTCTTGCTTTTTCCTGATACCACAAACATTTCAGTAGATTGCCAGATAGACCTGTTTTCCATCCATTATCTCTTGCATGTACCACCTAATCAAGCCATCTCCTTTTTCACCATAGGTTTCTTTAAGATTATATTTAAAATTTAATATTCTATAAGATTATCACTTCATTCTTTGTTTGCAAAGTTTACCTTAAGCTCACCAATCCTTTGCACTTTACTTTGGATTGTTCTCAGGTTTAACCTAGTGTGCTGGGACTTTCAGCCATATATTGAAAACATATTAAAAGTAATTGGATTTTTTTCATAAAAAAATTATCAGTCATTAAAAGAACATTATAGTTGTCCAGAGGCTATCAGCTCTCTCTCTTATTCCATTCAGTTGACCCCTAATCTATACATTCTAGTCAAGAATATAAGCATTCTTCATTCACTTTTTTTTTCCACTGTGGATACTTAGATTAATATCTTTTGAATGATTACAAATCTCATTTAGGATGCTCTGCAATGTTTCAGAACTCTATTGCATTAAGGAGCAGCCAGCAGGATTATCTTAATAAATCACAATATTTACTGAGTTCATCATTTTAGACTCTGTATTTGGTCTTCTCCATAACTACGGCAAATATTTTTGTTTAAGATTTATCTGTTTTCTGCCTCTCTATTTTAATGACCAACTGGCATTCAACATCCTTTTCTTAAACATATGTATTTGCCTGGAAATGTTCTAAGAACTAGAGAAACATAGAAAGGCGAAATCATAAAAACAGTCCCCACCCTCAAGAAACTATATTCTAATTCAGGAAACTACATATAAATACTAGGTACACATAAAATACCATGGCAAGTTTGAAGAAAAGATTTCCAATAGATGTTGAGGTAAACTAGATACTTCTGCTTACAGATATATTGTGCCGCTTGCATTAACACTTAGACCAAATAAAATCCATAGCCACTCAAAGGAACTCCCTTAAATGATTCCCATTAAAAATTGATAAAGAATATCTATTGTAGTATAGTACTTATATTTACAAAATACTGAGCTAATCCATAGTGTATTTACTTCTATGAATGTAGATGTAGTCACTGTGAGTGCATAATAAGTTGGATCTAGAATTAAAGAACCCAGAATGGTTGGGTTTTCTTTGGGAAACCATAAATAACATCAAACATCTTTCTAAAACAAAGACTTACATTATAAACTATTTTCACAGAATTATTTCATGACTGCGATATAACGAAGTGTCTATTAAAAGCAAAGTAAAGGATCTTGTCAAAAAATGAGCTTAGGACTTACATTGACATCCCCAATAAAAACAAAAATAGGAAAACCCCTGAAATATTGGATGGATACCACTTGGTGAATTTATGGGAGGACATAGGCAAAAATCACAAGACCTGTATTTTTGGAATAAATATCCACACAAATGAAATGGTAGATTCTTGTAGGTTAGAACTTCTAAGATGAGAAGGCAAAAATAGAAGACAGTGTGTCCTGTGGAAAAGCACAGGGACACAGAAGGGAAAAGTAAGAAGGCTGTTTTTTGCCAGAACACAGCATGTAATAGGGAGAACAATTTGTAATCAAAGATAGATTTATGCCAGATTGTGAAGGACTTTAAATGCCAAAAAGGTGGGGTTTTTTTTGTTTGTTTGTTTTTTTTTAATCTTAGAGTTACATTATATATTTAAAGAAGCTTCTTGAATAGGGAGGATCAGATCTCTGCTTTGGAAATACCATTTGGCAATTATATAGAAAAAGGATGGGAAGGTGGAAAGACTGGAAGCCCCCCCCCCAAAAAAAGCCCAAAGCCCCCCAAATCATGTTAGAGTAGCAATAGTATAATATATGTGAAAAGAGATAAGGGAATATATAAAAGAAAGGCTCTGGAAATTACTATAAATAGAAAGCATTTAAGTAAAATTAATGGAAATGATCAAAATGTGGATACATTGATATCAGGGTCAAAGGGGTATGTAGGATGCAATATAGATCTTATATTTAAGCATATTCTACTTTTAACTTTTATGTAATGAAAGTAGATATTTTTAAAATAGTTATATGTATCAGAATGGAGCAAAAAGAAACAAAGCAAATTCAAACTGGTGGAAATAGATGTATCTTTTTGGTTTGATTTTATTATTTAGGGTGGTTATTTCCTGTTTTGTGATGCACTCTAGAAACTAAGAGATAGGCATTGACTTTATAGTTCCTCTGGGCAAGATGCCCTGTTACATAAATCAAAATCTATATGTTGGAGTTGAATATTTGCATAATCTAACATGCTTGTTGTTAATAGGAGCCTGGGGAAATAAAATGTTGCATCTCAATGATGTCAGTCTTCCATGAAATTTTAACTAGCTAAGCAAAAGCATTAAAGCCCAGGCAGTTCCATTGCCTAGTAAGATTGCAGTAATTAGATCAGGATTTTCAATCATGATTAAAAGCTTTGATCTTCTGTTTTAAAGCTGAATTTTTACCTCATTAGATATAATAATCTGGTTAGTCTTTCATAATTTGGCAAATAGATGTATGGGTTTTTTTGAGTGGCATAGTTAACATACAAAATATCAGTTCATGCTTTAAAAATCACCCCAAAACTTTTGACAGCTGATAGGGATATATTTTCAAAACATTAATCATAACTGAAATGCCATCTAGGAGAAACACAATTTCCAAAGGGATGCTTTTAAAAGGTTCATCATTTTAAAATTTTATCCAGTATATTTAAACAAACCTTTTAAAAATACCAGCTATTTGAAAGGCACAATGGATTCAAAGAGGAAAAATGATTTAGATTCCCTTCTCCTAAAGAATTTACCTCATTGTGGTTATCACCATCATAACTGGAGTAACATAATAAGGATATTTATGGTGACAGGACTAATTGTAGCAGTAGTAGTAGCAGAAACTGGTAATGGTAACAGCAGCAGCAGGAGGATAAATGATAGTAATATTATCAGTAGCAACAGCAGTAACAGGTTTTTATATGGAGGCAGAAGCAACAGAGGAGAAGGAATAGTAAAATTATATTGTAAACTTCTTGAGAGCAGGGACTCTCTTGCCTCTTTTTGTAATTGTAGCACTAAAGTACCTGGCACACAACAGGTACTTTTTGTTTGATTGATAGCAGCAGCAGCAAATAGTCATAGTAATAATGGTGTTTCCTCCTTAAAAGTTATGGTCTAGAAACCAATCAATCAATTAACATTTATTGAGCATCTACTAATTTCCAGGTACTATATTAATTACTAGAAATAGAAAAAGAAATAAAAGTCAGTTCCTTCAAGGAACTTACAACAGAGAGAGACAACTAACAAATCTATACAAACAACTTATATACAAGATGAATAGGAAATAAGAAAGAAGACTCAGAATTAAGAGGAATTGGGGAAAGCTTACTTTAAAAGAGTGGAATTGATTGTTATTTGTCTTTCAACTATTACATCAAAGACTTGATGCCATGGCATTCAGGTGACACAGCTGGAATTGAGTGAGGAAGGTCTATGCAAGATTACCAACTTACTTTCTCTTAAGGTACCATCTGGGTCCAGAGATTGATCAGAATGACTGGAGATGGCCTTGGATACAGTGAGAGACCTTGGTCTTTCTAAATTTAACTCTTTAACAAGTCTTAATTTGGTTGAGGAAGTGGCCAATTGGTGTTTAAGGCTAGGTAAGAAATAAAGTAGACTGGCCATTTTTACCCAGTCAAAGTAAATGGATTAATGAGCAAATAAGGACTCTGTTTAGGAAGGGAAGACCTTTAGACTTTTTGGCCAAAACAATAACAATTGCAGTTTATATTCACTCTGAGGCACTCTAGATCCAAACCAAAAAATAGTAAGTTTCTCCTGGGATCTTTTTGTTGGCTATAAATGAGAGCCAGAGTGATTTGAGTTTAATGCATGGTTTTAAAGAAAGAAATCTAGCCCCTGAATCCCAACTTATCAAAGAAGGAAGGAAGGAAGCTATCTCTATTGCCCAGTCTTCTGTGGGTCAGCTTTTACTCACAGAGGTTACGTTTGTCTCTGAAGTTCTCTAAGACAACCATGATATTAGGGAGGTGATGTCATGGGATGCAAATGAATTGGAGTTGAGTGAGGGAGGATTGTGCAAAGTCACCAGCCTCACTTTCTCCTCCAGAGCCCTCTGGGTTCCAGTGGCAAGATATAGATCAGGATTTCTGAAGATAGCTCTCAGATGGGATTTTAATTTGAACTTAAAGAAGCCAGGAAAATTGTAGGTGGAGGTAAAACATTGCAGGTGTGAGGGATAGCCAGAGAAAATGACCACAACTAAATGATGGAGTTTCTTATTTATGGAACATCCAAAGGCCAATATACTGGATCAACGAATATGTGATAGGGAATAACATATAAAGAGATGGGAAAAGTAGGAGAAGGCTAGGTTATGACAGATTGAAAATGTCAAACAAGGTTTTTGTATTTGTCCCTGGAGAATATATGGAGCCATTGGAATTTTTTGAATCGACAGTCAGACCTGGGCTTTAAGAAAATCACTTTAATAGCTAAATGGAGGGTGAATTAGAGTTGGTAAATGCAGGCAGACCCATTAGTACACTTTTTCTATAATCTATGAGCTAATAAAGTCCCACAACAGAATGGAAACAGAGGAGAAAAGTTAGAGTATTTGAGAGATGTTGTAAAGGGGAAATCAAGAGGCCTTTGCAACAGTTGGGGAATGAGAATGAGGAATTAACTTATATAGCCTGTAAGCCTGAGATATGGGGAAATAGTGTTACTGTCTAAAGTAATAAATATAGGAAAGGGGTAGAATTTAGGACAAAGATTAGGAGTTCCAATTTGAACATGTTAAGTTTTAAGATGTCTACTGAACATTCAGTTTGAAGCAGTTTAAAATATGACAATGGATACTGGCAGAGTAAGATAATAAGGCAAGAAGTAAGGACCTATTTTGAGGTTGTATAAACAAATTTTAAGTATAGCAAGTTTTAATAGTTTGATGATTTTCAACCTTATTTTAGCCTTCAGCTGTGTGTGTGTTGGGGGGGGGAGTGAAGGTAGCAAATGACAGGGATTTCTCAAGGTTAGAATTAATTTAACAGAGCGTTAAGGCAAGGGGAAGAGTAAGAATGATGACCTGGGAAAGAATTGAAGATTTAAAGGACTTGAGGTCACAGAGTAGATAAAGAGTAGTTTTATAAGGGACAGCACAGAGAAAGAGGAAAATCATGTTCAGATTTTGGGATTTTGGGATTTTGGAATTTTGAACATGAAGGGTGTACATTTGCATGTAAAGTTTATAACCTTCTTTGGTTGTTGTTAAGATGGCTTGGAGGAAAAAGTAATGGTAAGTGAGTAGGTTGAAGAACTCAGTGATTAGAGGGCTTGAGGAAAAGTCAAAAATGATGAAGATCCTGTTTAAAACAGGAGTTGAGGAGGAGAGAAAACAAATTTGAGCCATGTTTGAAACTTGTGAAAGAAGGAAAGGGTTGACTTGGAGATGTATAGACAAAAGAAAAATTTTGATTGCGGGTTGGTATGGATAGTAATACAAATCCAATTCTTCTCTCTGACCATTTTCTTAAGGATCTTTTTGATTATCAGATATATCTCTTACAAAGCCTACCATTGATAGGCAAATATGACGATGTATATTCCTAAAAGCTTTAGGATCCTGCCCATGACTTCCTAGTTCTTACCACTCTTTTCTGACTCCTTCTACCTTAGCATTTGAGCCAGTGCAAATTACCAGGTATAGGTAGTAATTATCCAGTTTGACATGTTATAGAAGATTTTCTTAGTGTATTTTAGCTATATGCTCCAAAGAGACAGCTGTTCTTTTGATTATTGTTACCACAGGAGCAGCTGCTTCGGTGATCTGCAGCAGGAAGTCACCAACTAGAGCACAGAGCACATATTTTTTTCCTCTGCATCTTAATGGAAGATTTCTCACATGATTTTAGAGCACCATGTCTTAGAGGACAAGCTACTGAACTCTCTAACCTTTTGAATGTCTCATTTCTGTCCTAAGTTTTCAGAAATCCTTTTTTCTTCCTTTTCTATGTAACATTATTGCAAATTCTGACTTCCTCATACATGTGGCTTCCCTCTTGCTTCTACACTAAATAGAGAGGTCAATCTGGAATCTTGAATATCTGAATTTAAATTTGTCCTCATTTCATCCATAATAGAGATAATATTGCAAGATGCTGATTGGTGGAAAATGGTCTCCTGTATTCAAATTTGTGCTATTTGACATTATAGTTATGTAAAAGATGGTAATTGGTTCCAGCCCAGAGGAAATATGCAGGACAAATTCAAGTATTATCAACATTTCACAATTAATTCATCATTCACAACAATGGGTACCTGGCTGAATGATTACCTCACAGGGTTGTTAAGAAGATCAAATGATAAATTTGTAAAGTGCTTTGCAACTTTAAAGTACCATATAAATTCCAGCTGTCATTACTTTTACTTTATTTCTTTTCACATAAAAGCTCTCTTTTATTTATTTCTTTTTTATTTTTTTTTAAATTTTTATTATGCCATTATGCCAAATTCAGCACAATTGCTATTTTGGAAAACTTATGTTCCTAAATTTTAAAGAGGGATACACTTCAACTTCATAGTTGATGTTATATTATTTTTGTACCTTTTTATATAGAGTACATAACATATAATACAAACAGAGGTGGCCACTTCTGTTTTCTTGCCTAACTGTAGGATTTTACCCCTAGGATTCTGTTGCAATAGTAACTTTTTCTAGGGGCCTTTCCTCCATTATGATTCTACTCCCACACTTCTAACTTAAATGAGTTCAGATGTTAGCTATACCACAGAAATATGGACTAGATCTTTGCGGACCTAGTTCTCTGTCCGTGATGTGACTATACCTAATTGCAATGCAATTTGTCTTTCACATACAGACAGTATGAATATGAATCAATGAAGATGAAAGCTAGTATATGCTAACATGAGATTCCAAGGTCTTTCTGTGACCTAGATAATCATTGTCCGTCCCAACTTTTCCTTTCTCATTGCTTCAGTAATGACCTCTCCAATATTGTTTTTCCATTGTTTTTATCCATAGAGACCACTCTAGACTAGAGTATGTATTTCCCCCAACATGATAATGTCCCAAAGTCAATGCCCTTATGCAATTTTATGTCCAAGATCTGGTATCTTACCTTATATATAGTCAGAAGTCTCTTGAGGTGAATTTGTGCCGGCACCAGAATTCTTAATTATGGCATTGGGGCTTTTCCAAGAAAAATATTTTTTTCTATACACCATACACACAAAAATAGTACAAGTAGTCCTACATGTAAAAATGAATTTTATTTAAAATTTTTTTCAAGTCTCTTATTTAGAACTTGGGGAATATGTTGTTATTCAGGCATTTTGAGACATATATGATTCATCATGACCCATTTTGGAGTTTTATTGGCAAAGATACCAGAGTGACATACCTTTCATTTTCTAGCTCATTTTACTGATGAGAAAATAGGGGCAAACAGAATTAGGTGACTTGCCCAAATTCATACCTAGTACATTTCTAAGGCTGGATTTGAACCTCATCTTCCTAACTCCAGGCCGGGCCCTTTGTCCACTGAGAGGCCTCTTTGGGAAATATATTTATTTATGAGTCATATTGAAACTGGTAGTAAAGTTCTCAAACTATGAAATTCTATCCCATCCATAATATTGATGGAATATTGTATAGTTATATTTAAAAGCAGTTAGAATAAAACTAAAATAATTCTAACCATTAAAACTACAATTGAACAAGTTAATTTGTGTTTTTTTTTTTCTTAATTTTGAAAACTTGTGCTTCAGAAAATTTAATAAGAAGAGAATGTGAAAGTATTTGGAAATTTTTATTTTATCTGCCCCTTTCATGAACTTTAGATGTTAATAGCAATATAACTGTATTTTATTTCATATACATATATGTATGTGTTTATAAAAATACATATGTATATATATATATATATATATATATATATATTTCTATCTATATATTCAGATGATATAGAATTTTAATCTTTCAGCACAACTAAAAAGATATGAAGTAATATTTTCCTGAGGTATCTGGAATGACCTGAGAGAAATTAGCTGGAGGAGAATTATGAAAAGTAAGAAGTGAAAACTAGGAAAGGAGAGAGTATGGCGGCATGTTCATACTCTCCCTTGAAGGAAGATAGAGGTAATGGTGAATTAAATGTTGAGTTTGTTGTCAGTGGTAACAGCTTAATGTGGTAACATCTGAAATGATGAGAAATATTTTGAAAAGTGGTCAAAGGATATTTTAATTGGTTGCATAAAACAATATCCATAAACATCCAAAATAGGATAAATTTACATTATATCTTTTACTTTTTCTTCATTACTTAAAATATATTATTAGGAGAGGTAGCCAAGTAATGCAATAGATAGAGGACTGCTAAGATACATGACATTTACTAGGAGGGAGACGTGGACAAGTTACTTTACTCCTTGCCACAAAAAGAGTGTGTGTGTGTGTGTGTGTGTGTGTGTGTGTGTGTGTGTGTGTGTGTGTGCCCGCGCACGCACATGTGCACATGCACATGTACTCTTGGGGCATATTCACATTTTTCACATTCAGAGCCAGTTAACAGTAGTTGTTCTTCTAGTAGGTTTATGCTTTCATTTTGGTGTGGTTTGGAAGATTATTTCTTCATCATGTAATTTTTACTTTTAAGGGTTTTCTGCTTTTTTGACTTTAGTAGTTTGATAACTGTTCCTCTTTAATACCTGAGATTTTTTAATATTGGTATTTAAGAAACTGACACTAAATTTTAGTATAGGATCATGATATGGATTCCTTATCTAATATATAGTAGATGATGTAAATACTTTTTAAGATTGATGTCTTAAAAAAATTAAGAAAACTGAATATGTGTAGCTCTGGGATAGAAGCAGATTAAGAAGTACAATAACAATCTAATGATATGAGAATACAAAAATTGGAATTCAAAATCTTACAAAATTAAATATTGAAATTATTTTACATGTAATTTGAAAAAATAAAGTACTACTAAATAAAATATCAGAATACTGTCAGATCAAAAGAAGCAAAAAGGTCTTGGAGGTGGTATAATCAAGAGTTATGATTTAGTTATATAGAGGAAATCATAGACCTATGGTTAAAAACTGTGTTTTACTTTTAATAGTTTTTTTTAACAGAAATTATTCCTAAAAGCTTGTAATTAGACTGAGTATTTTTTAAAAAATTAGCTGTTTCTTTGTATCGTAAGAAATTGGAACAAATGTTTTAAAGAGTTATAGAAACTCCCTTATTCCATGATGCTTTTTCATAACATGAATTAATGAAGATAAAGCCAAGTAAGCCCTGGGGATTCAAAAAAAAATTTTTTTTGCCTTGACTGTGGCAGAAGGATTCCTTTTTTAATTTTTATTTATAATTTTTTGACATTATATATGCATGAGTAATTTTTTTTATAACATAATCCCTTGTATTCATTTTTCCAAATTATCCCCTCCCTCCCTCTACTCCCTCCCCTTGATGACAGGCAATCCCATATATTTTACAAGTGTTACAATATAACCTAGATACAATATATGTGTGTAAATACCATTTTCTTGTTTCACATTAAGTATTTGATTCCGAAGGTATAAGTTACCTGGATAGATAGACAGTAGTTCTAACAGTTTACATTCACTTCCCGGTGTTCCTCCTCTGGGTGTAGTTGTTTCTGTCCATCATTGATCAACTGGAAGTGAGTTGGATCTTCTTAATGTTGAAGATATTCACTTCCATCAGAATACAACTTCATACAACATTGAAGTGTACAGAGATCTTCTGGTTCCATTCATTTCTTTTTTTTTTTAATTATTTTTATTATATATATTTTTATAATATTATCCCTTGTATTCATTTTTCCAAATTATTCCCCCCTCCCTCTACTCCCTCCCCCCGATGACAGGCAATCCCATACATTTTACATGTGTTACAATATAACCTAGTGTAAATACCATTTTCTTGTGGCAAAATAAGCATTAGATTCTGAAGGTACATGTAACCAAGCAGACAGACAGTAGTGCTAACAATTTACATTCACTTCCCAGTGTTCCTTCTCTGGGTGTAGTTATTTCTGTCCATCATTGATCAACTGGAAGTGAGTTGGATCTTCTTTATGTTGAAGATTTCCACTTCCCTCAGAATACATCCTCATACAGTATTGTTGTTGAAGTGTATAGTGATCTTCTGGTTCTGCTCATTTCACTCAGCATCAGTTGATGTAAGTCTCTCAAGGCCTCTCTGTATTCCTCCTGCTGGTCATTTCTTACAGAGCAATAATATTCCATAACCATCATATACAACAATTTACCCAACCATTCTCCAACTGATGGACATCCATTCATCTTCCAGTTTCTAGCTACAACAAAAAGAGCTGCCACAAACATTTTGGCACATACAGGTCTCTTTCCATTCTTTAGTATTTCTTTGGGATATAAGCCCATTAGTAGTACTGCTGGGTCAAAGGGTATGTACAATTTGATAACTTTTTGGGCATAGTTCCAAATTACTCTCCAGAATGGCTGGATTTTTTCACAACTCCACCAGCAATGTATTAGTGTCCCAGTTTTCCCACATCCCCTCCAACATTCATCGTTATTTGTTCCTGTCATCTTAGCCAATCTGACAGGTGTGTAGTGGTATCTCAGAGTTGTCTTAATTTGCATTTCTCTGATCAGTAGTGATTTGGAACACTCTTTCATATGAGTGGATATAGTTTCAATTTCATCATCTGAGAATTGTCTGTTCATATCCTTTGACCATTTATCAATTGGAGAATGGTTTGGTTTCTTATAAATTAGCGTCAGTTCTCTATATATTTTGGAAATGAGACCTTTGTCAGAACCTTTACTTTTAAAAATATTTTCCCAATTTGTTACTTCCCGTCTAATCTTATTTGCATTAGGATTGTTTGTTCAGAAACTTTTTAGTTTGATGTAATCAAAATCTTCTATTTTGTGATCAATAATGATCTCTAGTTCTCCTCTGGTCATAAATTCCTTCCTCCTCCACAGGTCTGAGAGGTAGACTATTTTCTGTTTCTCTAATCTATTTATTATATCATTCTTTATGCCTAAATCATGGATCCATTTTGATCTTATCTTGGTATATGGTGTTAAGTGTGGATCCATATCTAATTTCTGCCATACTAATTTCCAGTTTTCCCAACAGTTTTTTCCGAATAATGAATTTTTGTCCCTAATGTTGGTATCTTTGGGTTTGTGAAAGATTAGATTGCTATAGCTGTACCCTTTTTTGTCCTTTGTATCTAATCTGTTCCACTGATCTACCGTTCTATTTCTTAGCTAGTACCAAAATGTTTTGGTGACTGCTGCTATATAATATAGCTTTAGATCAGGTACACTTAGACCACCTTCCTCTGACTTTTTTTTCATTAGTTCCCTTTCAATTATCTACCTTTTATTCTTCCATATGAATTTTGTTGTTATTTTTTCTAGGTCATTAAAATAGTTTCTTGGGAATCTGATTGGTATAGCACTAAATAAATAGAATAGTTTGTGGAGTATTGTCATCTTTATTATATTCGCTAGGCCTATCCAAAAGCACTGAATGTCTTTCCAATTATTTAAATCTGACTTTATTTTTGTGGCAAGTGTTTTGTAATTTTTCTCCTATAGTTCCTGACTTTTCTTTGGTAGATGGATTCCCAACTACTTTATACTCTCAACATTTGTTTGGAATGGAATTTCTCTTTGTATCTCTTGCTGTTGCATTTTGTTGGTGATATATAAAAATGCTGAGGATTTATATGGATTTATTTTGTATCCTGCCACTTTGCTAAAATTCTGAATTATTTCTAATAGCTTTTTAGCAGAGTCTTTGGGGTTCTCTAAGTATACCATCATGTCATCTGCAAAGAGTGATAGTTTGATTTGCTCATTTCCTACTCTAATTCTTTGAATCTCTTTCTTGGCTCTTATTGCCGAGGCTAGCATTTCTAGTACTATATTGAATAGTAATGGTAATAGTGGGCAACCTTGTTTCACTCCTGATCTTACTGGGAAAGGTTGCAGTTTATTTCTATTGCATCTTATGCTTACTGACGGTCTTAAAGATATGCTCCTGATTATTCTAAGGAATAGTCCATTTATTCCTATACTCTCAAGAGTTTTTAGTAGGAATGGATGTTGGATTTTGTCAAATGCTTTTTCTGCATCTATTGAGATGATCATATGGTTCTTATTAATTTGATTATTAATATGGTCAATTATATTAATAGTTTTCCTAATATTAAACCAGCCCTGCATTCCTGGAATAAATCCTACTTGATGATAGTGTATTATCCTGGAGATGATTTTCTGAAGTCTTTTTGCTAATATCTTATTTAAGATTTTAGCATCAATATTCATTAAGGAAATTGGTCTATAATTTTCTTTCTCAGTTTTCGATTGACCTGGTTTAGGTATCAGAACCATGTCTGTGTCATAAAAGGAGTTTGGTAGGACTCCTTCATCCTCTATTTTTTCAAATAATTTATATAACATTGGGGCTAATTGTTCTTTAAATGTTTGGTAGAATTCACATGTGAATCCATCTGGTCCAGGGGATTTTTTTCCTGGGGAGTTGATTAATAGTTTGTTCTATTTCTTTTTCTGAAATGGGACTATTTAAGCAATTTATCTCCTCCTCTGTTAATATAGGGAGCCTATATTTTTGGAGGAAATCATCCATTTCACTTCAGTTATCAAATTTATTGGCATAAAGTTGGGCAAAGTAACTCCTTATTATTTCTCTAATTTCCTCTTCATTGGTGGAAAGATCCGGCTTTTCATTTGTAAGACTAACAATTTGATTTTCCTCTTTCTTTTTTCTGATCAAATTTACCAAAGGTTTATCTATTTTATTGGCTTTTTCATAAAACCAACTCTTGATTTTATTTATTAATTTAATAGTTTTTTTTTTACTTTCAATATTATTGATTTCTCCTTTTAATTTTTGTATTTCAAGTTTAATTTTTGGTTGGGGATTTTTAATTTGGTCTTTTTCTAGTTTTTTAATTGCAGGACCAATTCGTTAATCTTCTCTTTCTCTATTTTCTTCAAATAAGCCTCTAAAGATATAAAATTTCCCCTTATTACTGCTTTAGCTGCATCCCACAGATTTTGGTATGATGTCTCATCATTGTCATTATCTTGGGTGAAATTATTAATTGTTTCTATAATTTGCTGTTCAACCCAGTCATTCTTTAAGATGACATTATTCAGCTTCCAATTACTTTTGGTCTATTTACCCCTAACTTCTTACTGAATGTAGCTTTTATTGCATTGTGATCTGAGAAGAAGGCATTTATTATTTCTGCCTTCCTACATTTAATTTTGAGATCTTTATGTCCTAATATATGGTCAGTTTTTGTATAGGATCCATGAACTGCTGAGAAAAAAGTGTATTCCTGTCTATTGCCATTCAGTTTTCACCAAAGGTCTATCATACCTAGTTTTTCTAATGATCTGTTTACTTTTTTAATTTCTTTCTTATTTGTTTTGTGGTTTGATTTGTCTAACTCTGAGAGTGCAAGGTTGAGATCTCCCACTATTATAGTTTTACTGTCTATTTCTTCTTGCAATTCTCTTAACTTTTCTTTTAGAAAGTTAGATGCTATACCACTTGGTGCATATATGTTTAGTATTGATATGGCTTCATTATTTATGCTACCTTTCAGCAGGATATAGTTTCCTTCCTTATCTCTTTTAACTAAACTTCTGCTTTTGTTTGATCTGAGATAAGGAGAGCTACCCCTGCTTTTTTGGCTTTACCTAAAGCATAATAGATTCTGCTCCAACCTTTTACCTTTACTCTGTATGTATCTCCCTGCTTTAAGTGTGTTTCCTGTAAACAACATATTGTAGGGTTCTGATTTTTGATCCAGTCTGCTATCTGTCTCTATTTGATGGGAGCGTTCATCCCATTCATATTTACAGTTAAAATTACTAATTCTGTATTTCCTGCTATCATATTATCCCCAGATTATGCTTTTTCCCTTGACCCCCCTGAACCCCTTCCCCAATATTTAATTTATAGACCCCACTTGTGACGCGCGCAGCCCTCCCTTTTTTTAGTATCCCTCCCTTCTCCCTCCAAGTCCCTTCCCTTATTCTCCTTTTCCTTTTCCCTTTTCCTCTCCCCCCTTTTAATGAGGTGAGAGAAAATTCTCTGAAAAACAAATATGTCAATTATTTACTCTTTGAGCCTCTTCTGATGAGAGTAAGATTCACACAATGTTTCTCCCCTTCTCTAAATTCCCTCAGATATGGTATATTTTCTATGCCTCTTCCTGGGATGTAGTTTCCCTCTTTTTATCACTTCTTCCCCATTTTCTGATACTACCCCCTTCCCTTTACTACACCCCCCTTTTTATATCAGTAAAATCAAATTATCCATGCGTACTTTCTCTATACCCATAACAGAGATACAGTTCTCAAGGGTTCTGTATACCTTTTTCTGTTTCTCTTCAGTCTTGTGGATGTAGATCAAATTTTTTGTTTAAGTCTGGTTTTTTTCTTATAAACATATGGAATTCCTCTATTTCATTGAATGACCATCTTCTTCCATGGAAAAAGATGCTAAACTTAGCTGGGTAGTTTATTCTTGGTTGCAATCCTTGATCTTTTGCCTTACGGAATAGCAGGTTCCAGGCCCTTCTATTTTTTAATGTGGAGGCAGCCAGATCTTGAGTGACCCTTATTGTGGCACCTTGGTATTTAAATTGTTTTTTTCTAGCTGCTTGCAAGATTTTCTCCTTTGTGTGGTAATTCTGCGGATTAGCCACAATATTAGGTGGTGTTCTTTTTTTAGGGTGTATTTCAGAAGGAGTTCAAAGAATTCTTTCAACATCTACTTTCCCTTTCTATTATTTCTTGACACTTCTCTTTGATAATTTCCTGTAAAATAGAATCTAGGCTCTTTTTTTGGTCATAGTTTTCAGGAAGTCCAATGATCCGCAGATTATCTCTCCTAGATCTATTTTCCAGGTCTATAGATTTTCCCAGTAAATATTTGACGTTGTTCTCCAGCTTTTCTTTTCTTTTCTTTTTTTTTTTTTTTTTTTGTTTGTTTGTTTGACTGATTCTTGGGTTCTCAAGGAATCATTCATTTCTATTTGCTCTATCCTGAATTTTAAGTTGTTATTTTCTTCATTCACAGTTTTTAGTTCTTTTGTAAATGCCCAATTTCATTTTAAAATGAATTATTTTGCTCTATTGAATTTTTTTTCCATTTCCCTAATTTTTTTAGAGAATCATTTTCTTTTTCCAATTCAGAAATCCTATTTTCTTGAGACTTTTTTATCTTTTCCAATTCAGAAATCCTTCTTTCCTGTGATTTTTTAACCTTTTCTAATTCACAAATTTTGTTTCCCTGCATCTCCTGTGAATTCTTTATTTTTTCCAACTCCAATTTCAGAATGTTGTTATTCTCTATCATAGCTTCCCTTTCCTTTCCCCATTTTTCTTCAAACTCTCTTAATTTTTTAATAGTGTCTTCTAGGAGAGAGTTATGTGATGGGGGGCAGGTATCGTTCCCCTTTGGGTTGTTATCTGCTGACTATCTGCTGTTAACTTCCTCGGGGTTGGATACCCGCTCTTTCTCTGTGTAGTAGGAGTCAATCGTTTTTCTTTGCTTTTTACTCATATTTTAAAAAACCTTTTGGGGTCTATCCCTGGGGTAGGAAATTATTTATTTATTTCTTTACCAGCTTCCTCCCAGACAGGATGGATGCAGCGGCTCCTGTGCCTGAGCTAAGAGAGAGCTCTGGGAGAGAGTTCCCCACCCCCTCCCTGGAAGTGCCTCAGAGGTGATTAATAGGACTGTACTGTGAGGGCTGTGTGTCCTAGCCACTTTCCTGAGGTTTAAGACTGAACAGTAAAGGCAACACAAAGCCCAGCCTATGCGTCCTGGTGGGGCGTGGATGTCAGCCGCAGGTGACATGAAAAGCCCCTGTGCTCAAACTGGAAGTGTCTGCCAGAAACCCTGGTCCCTAGTTCAAAGGTTCCGCTTCTCTGGGACTTCTGGGGTTGAGTTCCACAGCCTCCAGCCAAGGAAGGTACTATGTGTTACCTTGGGACATGTCTGCCCGCTTTTCAATCTCTTAACTACCCCCAGGTGAGGCCTGGACAGACTAAGTCGGCCACACCCACAGTGCCGAGATCTGCTGAGTCACTTCCGGGTCGGGGTGGTTCTAGGATCTGGTTTTAAATTTTAAAGTGGCTTAATTTCTCTTTGGAACTGCTGTTTTATAAGCAGAGAAGAGCTAACAGCCTGTTCCAGATTCCTCTATCTCAGTGGCTTCTCTGATCCCAGAGTTCTCCCCAGCGCGATAGGCGCAGCGTGCCAGCACCCAACTGTCTGTGCTGGCCCTCTCTTCCTCCCCTGGGAACTGACCGTTTTTGTTGAAACTCCAGATTCTCTTCACCTGGTAAGTCCTGCTTCCAGCCCTTGTGGTTTCTATCAGTCCAGCGCTATTTTTGAGACGATTTAACTAATTGATATTGAGGGAAGAAAGGGGCTTACAGGATCACGTGTATCTTCTCTGCCATCTTAGCTCCGCCCCCCACATAAGCTCTTTTTTAAAAGGGTCTGCATTTTGTTCTTCTGTGTATCAGTCTTATACCGCTTTCATAACCGCAATATTCCATAAGTGGTCATAGAATTTCTTGATGATTCTTTTGCCTCTACAACTTTGAGATTGTGAAATAATTAAATAAAAGTGAAACAAGTGTTCATTTCTATTGTTAAAATATAGCCTTTGAAGTAAAACAGGCAGAACATTTTAGTTATTTGTTGATCTATTATTAGGATTCAGTTCAATTCAATGAACACTTATTAAGCACCTACCCTGTACACATTAAGCCGTGTTAGGTGTTATGAATGCAAAATTTAAAACTGACATTATTCTGGCCATCAAGTATCTTACTATCTCATCTACTTAGATGAGATTGTATATACACGGAAATACCCAATGTCTCTAAAGTTTCACCATAATTTTTGACTTTGTTTAAAACTTCAAATTTCTCTATTGACAAACTATTTTTTGTATTACATGGTTTTTGAAAAGTAAATAGTATTATGATTTTTAAGACACCCCATATATGAATGACAAGGAAGAGATCTAAATTTCTCTCAACATATTTGAAGAGAGAAGAAAATATTTCCAGCTTTGGGTAAGGAAAATGAGTAGGAGAAAGTTCAAAACCCTCCAAAGTGACAAGAAATAGTAGTAGAAGTAGATGGTGGTGGTGGTGGTGATGATGATGATTTTTTTCTATACACCATACTTGTAGTGCCTATAAAGTCCAAATTCCTCAGCTTGATGTTGAAATTCTTCTTATTATGTGTCCAGTGTATCTTTCTGAACATATAATATAGCCTTGACAGCATGCTCATATAGGCTTGAATCATATTTATTACCACCATTATGTATGTGATTTTCATTCTTATTTTTAAATCTTTGACTCAGTAAAGCACTTCAGCCTATAATACTCTTCCCCTACCAACATTTTTCCCTAGTCAATCCCTGTCTTCTAGGTTTTCATCTCTCTCATGAAGTCTGAGTAATCCTTCTAAAAAAAAATGGAAAGATAATTTGTTTATGAATCAGAAGATCTAAGGTCCTAGTGCTGACTCTACCAGATTAACCCATTAAGCCTTGGACATATCAATTAAGCTCTTTGGGCCTCAACTTCCTGATATACTAAAATGAATAAGCTGTGTTAGATGATCCCTTAAAATACCTTCTAGCACTAAAATTCATCGACTACTATTATGTAGAATTGGTATTTAGGGTTTTTGTTTTGTTTTGTTTGTTCACCTGTATCTGTCTTGTTATATCAACTATGCATTATCTTCCCAAATGAATTGTAAACTTCATTATAACAAAGGATCTTTGTTTCCATTTGCACCAATTATGGTGCTTTGCACAAACTTGTTATTAAGCAAATATTATCTAGATTGAAGTTCTGTAATTCAATACATTTTAAAATTAAAGAAAAACTAAATTGATTTTGAGAAATCAGACTAAGTGATTATTCTTAATAATGATTTTATTAGCTTATAATTTTGGCCTTCTCTGTAGCGATCGCTTGACTGGTTGATTGATGGCTTCTGCAGTGATTTTGACCATATTACAAATATCCCACACTTGAATTTATATAGAGTTTCGGAAACACTTTTGTAGCGTAGCCTACAATAAGGTCTTAGCTATCTAGAACCAACTGATGATGCCAGACAGTCTAGAATCAGAAAGACCTCATCTCAGATCTTTTCTCAGATATTTATTAGATCAAAACCAAAACAAAATAAAAGTATGAAAATTTTTCATCATCTTAGTCTGCTTTCCTATATCTATTCTGTTTTGCAAACTCCAAGAAAAAGTAATTCTGTACTCCTTGCCTCTACTTTCTCATTTCCCACACATTTCTTAACCTCTTTTAATCTTTACATTGATTATTAAACTGAAACTGTCCTTTTGATAGCCACTAACAAGAGAGTAATCTAAATGCCTTTTCTTAGCCAGCATGCTCTTTGACCTTTTTGAAACTTTTGCCCAGTATTTTCCAGATAATGGAAAATTATATATATTTTATACAAACACACATACTCACACACACACACACACACACACACACACACACACACACATACACACACATATGCACACATATATATGGTAAACACTCAAGATTTTGTGGGATGAATGAGTAATGAACCCTTAAAATGGTTGTGTTTTTGTAATTGCAGTATTGTTATAAAACTTTGCATTTTTTCCTAAGGAAATATGCACATTACTTTTTTTTTCTAGTGATACCATCTAACTTATTGAAAAAAAATGATTGCTTGACATGAAAAGCTTGACTTCATTGTTCTAAACTTAATATGCTTTCAAAAACAATACAAAATGTGTTAGACAGATGCAAGGTTCTAGTTAGTAGGTTATTGGAGTGAAAAGTATTTAGTTTTGCAGAAAAACAGAATTTATATTAAACAAAATTTAGCAATAAAGAAATTTGGCCTTATAGCTGACAGGGCATAATAAAGAAAGATACATAAAAAATATTAATCTTGCCTCCTCAGTTTTTTTCTGTACCAAATTCATTTGCATATTAAGTCAGAGAATCTTGGGAGTTTTTAACACTAAATTATATATTTATTTGTAATAGAATCCTTTTATCACTGCTGTTGAGTCATCTCTGTCATGTCTTACTCTGTGTCATTTTCTTGGCAAAGATATTGGAGTGGTTCATCATTTCCTTCTCCAGCTCATTTGCAGATGAAAAACTAAAGTCAAATGCCATAAAGTTAGTAAATGAAAGAGGTCTGGATTTGAACACAGTAGTCCTGACTCCAGGACTAGTGCTGTTATCCCCATGCCACCTAAATCTCTGCCCAAATATAAAAGTCAAAAAGAAAAAATATCAAGCTACATTTAGGAACACTGCCTCCATTTTATTAGTGGACTGAGATACTTTGAACCTCGAGTAATTTGTGCCTCATGAAAAAACTCAGCATTAAGAAAGAGAAAACCCCCAAACTTGGAAATAGTCTTTGCTCAGGAGAACTAGTTTTTGACTAGTGTGGAATAATGGAAGCAAAAGCTGAAAATGGCAGAAAGCTAATACTAGAATTAGGAATTCTAATCTCAAACATGTTTCCTTCTGCCTTTATAAGTTGTTTATGCTGTGGGCTGGGATCAGGAGAGAAATGCTCCTCCCCATCTCTCTTTTCTGGAAGTTCAAGGGAGAACAGGATGAATTTTTCACAAATTTTAGTCTTACTTGACCACAGAGAAGAGAGGGACCTCCAACAAGTATGCTCACCCTTGAGCTTTTCATTAGTCATCCTCAGTGCACTCTCAGTCACTAGCCTCCAGACAGAGAAGTCTCATACTCTTCCCTCAAGGGAGAGATTTCTACACGTAACTAGTTCCATGGAAATGTATTCAACTCAGAGCTCCACTGAAAGAAATAAAAATCAATTAGACCAAAACAATGACACTAATCATAAGATTCATTCAAATTGTATGCAGGAAGGAATTCAGGGGAAAGAACAAATCCCATATTTGATTAATAGTTAAAATTTCACTGAAATATATTGCTCTTTTCATTTTGGCCATAGGTTTTGCCTTTTTTTTTCGAGGGGGAAGGGTAACTAGATTCCACTGCTTTAAGTGCGTATTTTTCTTCCTTTCCTTTCCCAATCCTCTTTACTTATAAGGTTTTGCTGTATAGATTCCTTTTAGAGGAATGTACAGATTCATATTGGTGCTTTTTCTTAATAAAATTTATATCATATAAAATATTATTCAAAGTCTAAAAGTGATCCTCAACAGTGTAAAAGATGAAATTCCCCCTTGAAGTCACCAAGCCATTTAAGAATTTTGCTTCTGGATTCTGTTTCATCACATTACCAAAATTATTTTAGACAGATCTTTTGTCACTTTAAAAGCCCTAGGAGAAAATCCAGGCTACAGTTGTGTTTTAGCTTAATTTTTCAGATGATCTATATTATTTTCCTTCTGAAAAAAGCAGTTATAGATAGTCACTATTTGTACCTCTGTTTTCAGATGTTTGTAAT
The DNA here is from genome assembly GCF_048593235.1 of Sminthopsis crassicaudata. NCBI lineage: Eukaryota > Metazoa > Chordata > Mammalia > Dasyuromorphia > Dasyuridae > Sminthopsis > Sminthopsis crassicaudata. The sequence continues at coordinate 462,498,683 of NC_133619.1, read as the reverse complement.
TTTTGGCACTTTCCTTACGTTGGTTATATTTTTGGTGGTTTATGAAGTGCATTATAATAATTATTTTAAAAGATGAGAATTTATATATAATTTTGAACAAATTTTGCTAGTTCAACCTTTTCTTATATAAGAAAAAATACTTCCTTTTATAGACTTATTTAAATATATCCACATTTGTCTTGTTTTTAGATATCTTTCATTCCTCCTCTAAAAATTCTTAGAATAATGGAAATTTAAATTAGATAAGAAGCGTCAGGTTTGTTATTTATGCCAACACAATATATTTGTAGTTTTAATATACTGTGGTGTTTTCACACCAAAAACAAAAGACTATTCAGAACTATTGCCATAGAGTAATAAAGATTTTATTTGTGATATAAGATGTATAAATAACAGAACTGTGAAATGGGAAAACCTAAATGGATGAACGAGTCCATGAAATTTTTTACCATAAATATATGAAGTTGGAAAAAATGTGGGGTTGCAGTTATTTATTCAATATCTCTTCCAAGCCTCCCCCCACACACACAATTTGAATGGCGGCCAAAAGGAGATTTAAAAAAAAAAAAAAAAAACTTTTTTAAAGTAAATCTCGCTCTTGTCTTTGATTTGAAATAATGTGAAAATCCATTTGAACAAAAACAGAAGGAATATAAGAATTCAAGCAAGTTTTAATTTTTTAAGGAATGTTCAGGGGAGGAACAGTGGCTTTTAAGAAATAATGAAAACTTAATGAACTCTAGATCATAAGAAGAGCTGGAAGAGGGTACATGTACCCTCATGCATTGTTTCTTTTCTTGACAGATAAGTTCTTCTTTTTTTTTAATTAGTACACAAATATGAGTATCATCTGAGGGTTTTTTTTCTTAGACAAAAAGCTCCAGTAAATATGTCCAGATAAACTTCAGCATCTTGATAAATATTACTATAAATGGGTAAGACTAAATTATATTGCCTAAGAGTTTTCTAAAATGGGTGTCAGAACACTGATGTTATGCTAACTCAGTAATCATGGAATATAATTTGAGCAATAAAAATATTTTATCTTGAGTTTTTAGTACTTTATTTATTGCTTTATTTTAGAGTTCTTTATTGTTTCCCCTATTGTATGTTTAAATTCTTTCACTCTCTGAACTGAGATTTATTTTGAACTGAAATTTTGGGTGCTTAAAGGCTCTGATGTTTCTAGGGCATGTCTCTGTTCCCTCCTTTAGCTGATGGAATTTTTGTTTTCAAAGCAGAGAGAATGATGTACTTGGACATATTTCAAATATCCATTTCATCATTGCCTATAACCCATAAAAATTTGTTTATTGACCTTCCTTACTAGTGGTTAAACAAACTGCTGACAGGCATTGGATGATCTGTTTCATTCTGCATGTTGAGTTCTCACCCTTTGCTGATTCAGTGAACCTCTTTTCATCAGATCTTTATCTGACTGTGGTCAGAATATTAGCAATAGGAATTTGTACCTTAAAGTAAAGTGGAGGTGGATAATATGGATGGATGTGGATGGCCTTAAAAGATATCAGGTCAAGCTATAGTGCTTGCAATTGTAAATGACTATAAAACCAGATCATTAAACAGTAACAGATTTCCTGTTCCAAAATAATGATAATGAACATGATCTACTTGGTCCCTAACAGAGGAATTTGAAAAATGGGTTATGAGTTAGGAAACCTGGAGTTAAATACCATCTTCTTTGCTTGCTGATTATCTGATGAATGATGATGATGATAATGACATAACAAGAACAATACAAGAGCTTACATTTATACGGCATAGCCAAGTGAAACAATGGATAGTAATGGTCCATGTAAATCAGGAAGACTCATCTTCCTGAGTTCAAATCCAGCCTCAGATACTACCAGAGCTGGATAAGAAAATGATAAACTTCCCTTATGTCTTTACCCAGAAAATGCCAAATGGAGTCATAAAGAATTGAAAACAATCAAAAAACAACAAAAATATTTATATAACACGATGTACCAGGTACTGTGCTTAGCATTTTTATACTTATCTCATTTGATTCTTATAACAACCTTTGGTAAGTAGTTGCCAATATTATCCTTATTTTACAGTTGAGGAAATTGAGAAAAACAAATTCAGTGACCTGTCTAAAACCAGATGCTTCCTGAGTTTTGGCCCAGTGCTATCTGATATGCTTTTCTTTACCTGTTCCGTATGATATAATAAACATCTGCCTTAGTTTTCTGACCTTTAAACAAAGATACTAATACTTGTATCGTGTAGTACTCAAGATTTTTGTGGGAAAATATTTTGTATAATACTAAAATACTATGTAAATGGGAATAGAAGCAAATATTATGCATAGTTAGATATGGAGGCACAACAGAAAATTAGTGCTTCATATTTGTAGAGAAAACTGAAATTTCAGATGCATATTTTCTGCTGTATCTCCTGAGAGTTACTAGCTCTCATTATCATAATCTAGCTCTATTGATAAGAAATCAATATGAGTATAAGACAAAATGTAGAGGGATTCTCTCTTATTCTTCCAGTTAATATACTGTAGAAATAAATAATTGTAACCAGAAGATAACTATCACACTGTAAAATAGTCCATTTTTTAATATTCAGGAAATTTATCTTGGTGCAATATTTTTCAAATGAAAAATTTTAGGACAAGTTATGATAAAATATATGTATGTGTAAAGCCTGAGCTAGCTCCCTGGAGGCCTCAGGATCAGCCAAAGTCAGGATAAGTAAAAGTCCTTGGTCTTTAGAGGGAGAAGTGAAAGAAGCAGGCAAGCTTCCACAAGGCTCACCAAAGATGTATCCAGAATTCTCAAGTCCAACCAAAGTCACCACCTTCTCTCCTCCTGGTCCTGCTGCAAAAGTGACTATGGCCTCTGTCCCTCAGCCTCTAACACTAAACATTCACCCAGCAACTGTGAGAAGAGTCATTTATCCAAATATATGCTAATAGAGTCATTGTCTCAATTAGAATAGGTAATTAGCCTTAAGTGCTCCATTGTCTGATTCAAATACACCTATTCAAAGTTTCAGCCCTCTACATGTATGTGTGTATATATCATACATAGCATCTTTTAAAATTGAATGAACTTGTGACATAACATCTTTATTATAGTTTCAATATGTTATGATTTGAGTTGAAATGATTAGAAATTTATACCATTGTTCTTTAATCTCTTCCATCAAGCATTAAAAGCAGTTTAAACACCTTTGTCTTTACTATTCACATTTTTTAAATGATGAGGAATTGTGGGGTCAGGGCATTTCTGATTCTAACTAAACATTCAATTAAGTTCAACAGACATTGATTAAATAATGGCCATAATACTGGGAGTGGAAAGCCAAAAATAAAACAGCATAAACCATCAAGAAAGTTATATTTTATCTTTGGATAAGTTTGTCTTATGCCATGTCCACTGAAAGTGTCATTTATTTAAAACTAGAAACTGGCATGAATATAATATGAAAATATAGAAAGCATGTTATCTTTGGGATAGTTAAATTTCATATTTGAAAGATTTCTATAGAATAGCTTTAGGAAATAAAAGATCATTTTAAAATTTACTTTGAAGTGTTTTCACAGAAAAATATTAACATAAGTGATTTTTTCTGTGTGTCTTTTTAGCATTTTATAACATATATGCATAAATAAAATCAAACTTGAATTATGCACACATGTATGACTAAAATGTATAATATATGAAATACATATTTATTTGAAGAAATTTTAATGACCTATATATATATATATATATATATGTTTGTATGCATACATATACATACTTCCATATTTGTGGACATATAAATATTTGCAATTGGGTCATTATAATCAAATGTATTTGGATATATGAGCATACCCTCATTCAATATAGTGTTTCAAATAACTTTGATTATGTTGGCTATGCAAAATCTTTATTATCTTGTGGCCAACCTGATCCTGAGCTTCTCTGTAGATAGTCTAATCTACAGATGACAGATGTTCAGTCCATCACCAGACTCAGAGTATTTTCTATTTTGTTAGGAATTCCCAACTCTTGAGTTCCACTATAACAGTATGTCCTAAAAGTATTAGTGCAGTTTTAAACTTAAACATCTTAAAACTCCAATGTGATTTTGGTATACTCTAAATAGTTTCTAGAGACTTTGCTGTCTTCTTTGTGATAGTACACAGATATAAAATTTTGAGGAAAGAGCATATAAGCATTATATCTATTTTTCAAATTTGGTGTTCTTATTTACCACTAAACTATTTAGGGATTTTTTATGACTGATGTTGCAGCTACAAAACCAGAAATGATAGTGCCTCTAAATATCAATTTTAAGGTTTGATAGCCAATATATAATCCTAGATTATATATTCAAAATCCACTCAAAAGTGTATTTAAATAATACTAAAATGAGTGAATAAGAGGGCCTTTGTTCTCCCTCTAGATGATTTAAGGACCATTTTTTAAAAATAATTAATTAAATAAATACAAAACTCTAGTTGGATGATTGGGACCAATTTCATTGAAAATCAAAAGATTAAATTGTCATTCTGAAATTAAGTAGAAAGTCTTTTGGCAAATATGGAACAATAAAAAATATGTGATTACTATTCAACTTTTCTTTCTTTGTTCCCTGCCTTGTAAGAATCCAAATGATTTCCCAGGAAAGGATAAACAAAGTTTGGCCGAATACATGAGCAAGAAAATTATAGATTTACTTTCGGCAAATCAAAATTTTGTTGACTATGTCCTAGATTAAAGCACCTCCAGATGGCATGATGTATATTTTAAGCAATTGATTCATCAATCTTCTCCCTACCTGAATGTTCAGTTCTCATATTTTGTTATTACTTTCAATAGCTGTTGCCATGATAGCAGGAACATTTTTCTTTACTTGTGCTCATGATCAAAGGTAAAACGCAATCAAGCAAAAATCTAGAATATTTTTTCATCCTCCCCTTATTTTTCTCCCTCTTCTACTTCATACCCACATTTCATTTAATAGGAAGATATTTATGATGACACTGCAAAATTTCAATTTTAGAAATCTTTAGTGCAATTTTTCTACACAAATTTCTATATTTATCAAGCTGCACAAGAAAAATCAGATCAAAAAAGAAAAAAATGAGAAAGACAAAAATAAACAAGAAAACAACAATGACAATAAAGGTGAAAATACTATGTTATGGTCCATATTCAGTCCCCATAGTCTCTCTGGATGCAGATGACTATCACAAGTCTGTTGTAATTGGCCTGAATAATCTCATTGTTGAAAATAGCCAAGTCCATCAGAGTTAATCATCACATAATCTTGTTGATGTGCACAATGTTCTCTTGGTTCACTCACTTTACTCCACATCAATTTATGTAAATCTCTCCAGACCTTTATAACTTTATGACCTCTATTAAAATCCAGTTTTTAAAATCATAATATAGAGGGTGACCCTGAAGTCTATTCCCTCATATTGGAAAGCTCTGGTATATGCTACCAATGTAGGAGAAACTTCAAATTGAGGTCTACAGGTTAACTACATAGCTTCATTTCAAGGATGTATCCAAACTGTGTTTAGGTATGTTTTAGGTATATGGAGACAGAATGAGATCAATAAAAATAACAAAAAAGTTTAAAAATTACATAATTCTATGTGTACTTTTTTGTTTGTTTAAGATTATAAAAATGTTTCTTAGAAAATCAATTAATGAAAAAACATCAATTATGCATCTACTTTGTCAAGTACTTCAGCAGATACTTTCCTAACCTCTGGGTAGTATACTAACTGCTGGGAACTGGTACTTAAAATGTCAATTCAACATGGATGATGCAATGTAGTAAAAATAAACAGCACATTAAATTTCCATTTGAACTATCTATATCATCAAGGACAGATAAAACTTAGGAAATATTTATCAAAATATAGGTACATTTTATGCTAGGGAAGTTTTAAATGGAAGGATTAACTACAGAATGTGCATCTTGTTAAGTGCAGTTGTCCTATATGTAGTGCCCAGTACTATCATGATATCTTAGTTGTCAAATCCAGTAGTTTTTCCCTCAGACTTCATAATCTTGACCTCTCTGCTACCTTTGACATTGTTGATTCTTCCATTTTCTTTCCTAAGTTTTTGAGGGACCTTTCTCTTTTGGTTCTCATCCTACCTGACAGGTCCATTCCTAATTATTTTTTCTGGATTTTCTTCCACATCATACCTTCTAGTCCAGAGGTGAGGAAGCTTTTTTTTTTTTTCTCCCAAGGATCTGAATCCCATCTGGATATTTTTAAAATCATTCATGGACCATATAAAATCATCAACTTATAAAAGTCAAGCAGTGAGAAGTTGTTGTACCTAGATTTCAGCTCATCATCACTTGTGGTTGTCTCACCAAATTATTCCATGAGCCAGACCATTCCCCAGTCTTGCTGTAACCATTGGTGTTCCAGGGCTTCTGTCCTGGGTCCTTTTCTTTGCTTACTCTACATTACTTTACTTGCTAAAACTCATCAGCTTTCATAGATTTAATTACTATTTCTCCACCATATATTTTATTTTCATTTTTAACATATTAAATATGTTAATATATGTATACATATTTATATAGTTATCTTGCTGCACAAGAAAAATAATATTAAGAAGGAAAAAAAACTGAAAAAGAAAGCAATGTAAGCAAACAACAACAGCAAGAGTGAGAATGCTATGTTTTTGATCCCACTCAGTTAATAATTGTAATTGGTTTGAATCATATCAATGTTGAAGAGAGCCACGTCCATCAGAATTGATCATTATATAGTATTGTTGTTGATGTGTATAATGATCTCCTGCTTATGCTCATTTCACTTAGCATCAGTTCATGTAAGTCTTTCCAGGCCTCTCTGAAATCATCCTGTTGGTTGTTTCTTGCAGACAATTTATTCAGTCAATACCCAACTGATGGGCATCCACTCAGTTTTCAGTTTCTTGCCACTACAAAAAGGGCTGCCACAAACATTTTTGCACATTCCACTATGTATTTTCAAATCTAATTATTCTGCTCTCTCTCTTACTCTCCAATCTCTCATCTCTACCCCCATTCAGATAGCTTAAACTGGATATTCAACATATATGCTTATGTCAACAGATCCAAAACAGAATTGATTATCCTACCCCCTAAATTTCTCCCCTCTATATTATTGTAGAAGGCAGCATCTCCTTTCAGTTACATAGGCTTATAATCTAAGAGTTATCCTAAATTTTTCACTGTGTGATTCAGTGTGATGCTAAGGCCTGTCAATTTCATCTTGGCAGAACTCTCAAACATGTCTCCTTCTGTCCTCTTCCACTGTTATCATTTTGGTTAGAGTTATCATCATCACCTCACATCTAGATTACAGTAATAGCCTGTTGCTAGGTCTGTCTACCTAAAGTTTGTCTCTGCTCTATTTCATTCTCCATTCAACTGCCAAAGAGATTTTCCTTAAGTACCAGTCCAATAATGTCATCTCTCTTTTCCCACCTCAATAAACTCCATTTGTTGTCTGTTGTCTTCAGGATCAAATACAAATGCTGTTTGATAGTAAAGGTTCCTTATAACCCCTCTCTTTCTGAGTTTCCAGTTTTTACACGTAACTTTCCAAATATATTCTTCAATTTAGTGACAATGGGCGTCTGACTGTTACATGAGCAAAACCCTTCATCTCTGTATTCTAGTATTTTTCTCTGACTGTCCCCTGTGCTTTGAATGTTCTTTCCTCCACTTCACCTACTGAACTTCTTGGCTTTCTAAAGACACAGCTAAATCCCTCTGAACTTTGGTGCCTTCCCTTTGTTAATTATTTCATATTTAGTGTGTGTTTGTAATTCACTTTGTCTATATTTGCTTTCTTGCTATTTAGATTGTAGCTATTTAAATGCAGGAAGTAATTTGTTATCCCTTTTAGTGTTCTTAGTGCTTAGCACCATGCCTGACACATAGTAGGTCCTTAATAAATGTTTATCGATTATTAATCTAAGTTAAGTTTTAGGAAAACTGTCTATATTGAATAACTAAAAACGAAATACTGTGGGGGAAAATGCTTCATTTGCTTCCATTTGATTCTTAGGAATGAGGTCAGAGTTGAAAATGAGATAAAGGCAAATATTTTAAATTTGTTTTTTAGTCAAATAAATAATGAAGCTAAAATTTTCAACTATGGCCCCTTTCATCTCTCTGTACATTTATACCTGCCTCAACACACAGCCTTATTTTTCTTCTGGCCATTGTTCATTAAAGTTTTTTGAGTTTCATGTTTGACAGTTTGGTAAATGTGTATCTGGAAATACCATCACTCAAAAGTCTAATAGGAAAAACTTTTCAGTTAAAGCTTTTTAATTAAATTTTAAAAATTGTATAATTCAAATGCATGTACCCTATTATTTATATTTAGTTAGACTTACCATCTATACTCAGATACAAGCTTTCTATATTTTGTTAAGCACATAGGAGCTTTTCATTTATTATAGAAGAAAGACACAAAACAATTCAAAATACTTATTTATATTTAAATTATATCATTTTTAACTTATTGTTTAACTTATAACAATTAACTTACTATAACAATTGTACAACTTACTTATTTGTTAAAACCACTGACTTAATAAGAATATTCTAAAGTTTGCGGTAGATCAGTAGAACAGATTAGATACAAAGGACAAAAAAGGGTACATCTATAGCAATCTAATCTTTGACAAACCCAAAGATTCCAACATTAGGGATAAAAATTCATTATTCGGAAAAAACTGTTGCGAAAACTGGAAATTAGTATGGCAGAAATTAGATATGGACCCACACTTAACACCATATACCAAGATAAGATCAAAATGGATCCATGATTTAAGCATAAAGAGGGAGATAATAAATAGATTAGAGGAACAGAGGATAATCTACCTCTCAGACTTGTGGAGGAGGAAGGAATTTATGACCAGAGGAGAACTAGAGATCATTATTGATCACAAAATAGAAGATTTTGATTACATCAAACTAAAAAGTTTCTGTACAAATAATACTAATGCAAACAAGATTAGAAGGGAAGTAACAAATTGGGAAAATATTTTTAAAAACAAAGGTTCTGACAAAGGTCTCATTTCCAAAATATATAGAGAACTGACCATAATTTATAAGAAACCGAACCATTCTCCAATTGATAAATGGTCAAAGGATATGAACAGACAATTCTCAGAGGAAGAAATTGAAACTATATCCACTCACATGAAAGAGTGTTCCAAATCACTACTGATCAGAGAAATGCAAATTAAGACCACTCTGAGATACCACTACACACCTGTCAGATTGGCTAAGATGACAGGAACAAATAATGATAAATGTTGGAGGGGATGTGGGGAAATTGGGACACTAATACATTGCTGGTGGAGTTGCGAAAGAATCCAGCCATTCTGGAGAGCAATTTGGAACTATGCCCAAAAAGTTATCAAACTGTGCATACCCTTTGACCCAGCAGCGCTACTACTGGGATTATATCCCAAAGAAATACTAAAGAGCGGAAAGAGACATATATGTGCCAAAATGTTTGTGGCAGCTCTTTTTGTTGTAGCTAGAAACTGGAAGATGAATGGATGTCCATCAGTTGGAGAATGGTTGGGTAAATTGTGGTATATGAAGGTTATGGAATATTATTGCTCTGTAAGAAATGACCAGCAGGAGGAATACAGAGAGGCCTGGAGAGACTTAAATCAACTGATGCTGAGTGAAATGAGCAGAACCAGAAGATCACTGTACACTTCAACAACAATACTGTATGAGGATATATTCTGATGGAAGTGGAAATCTTCAACATAAAGAAGATCCAACTCACTTCCAGTTGATCAATGATGGACAGAGGTAGCTACACCCAGAGAAGACACACTGGGAAGTGAATGTAAATTGTTAGCACTAATATCTGTCTGCCCAGGTTGCATGTACCTTCGGATTCTAATGTTTATTGTGCAACAAGAAAATGATATTCACACACATGTATTGTACCTAGACTATATTGTAACACATGTAAAATGTATGGGATTGCCTGTCATCGGGGGGAGGGAATAGAGGGAGGGGGATAATTTGGAAAAATGAATACAAGGGATAATATTATAAAATATATATATATATATATATATATATATAATAAAAAAAATTAAAAAAAAAAGAATATTCTAAAGTTTGATAAAAAAAAAAAATCTTACCAATAGGTAAAACATCACTAGTAGGAGTAATGCATTTACTCATTGTTTTATTACCACCATTCCAGAGGGAATGTTGTCAGAATTACAATGTTATTTAAATATTTCATATGCACATTTAGGGTTTTTTGTTTTTTGTTTTGTTTTAGTTGTGGAAGAGCATCAAAGACACATTGATGACAGGGGTGTGAAACTGTGTTGCCTTTTGATCTGTAGAATTAACACTGAAATTCTGTCTTCTTTGATTCCTGGTCTCCCAGGCTCTGGAGTTTGTGAGAGAGAACATTTCTCAGGCTGGCTCATTTCTAAGGCAAATCACCTCCATTGATAGCTGGATCACCATTCAAATTCAGGCTGAAAAAGCCTTCAAAGTAATTTCAATTGGGAAATCCTGGTCTTATCAGCTGCAACTACCCCCAGCTTCCCCCCTTCCTGCCAAGATCTGCTCATAAAATAGGCTTCTGCTCTCTCAGTTCTGTGCAGAATGTCCAAAGAAGCATGTTTTCCGTCTTTGGCATAGCTGACAGGACCCTTCCTGCTGTGAAAACATTTTCTTCTCAGTGAAAAATATTTTGTTATTCCTCTACCAGGACTTTGCCACTGAAGAAGTCAGTCTTTCTAGCAAAGTTTTCTTCTCATCCAACAATAAACTTCCCTTTTTGCCACCTAAAACTCTTTGGGTCCATGAATTCTTTCATGAAGGACCTGCACCTACCAAAAGGGGATTCCCACAACTCTTTGCCACTAGAACCCCATCATTATGATTCTTCTTTAAAGAATGTACATACTTTATTAATTCAGCCAATTGAAACATGGCAAAGGACAAACCTAATGTAGCAATTAGAATTTATGCTTGGCATATCTTGAGAGTAGGTAAGATTTCTTAATTTTTAAGGAAGAAAATTGCACATTTTGCTCAACATACTGCCAAAGAACAGTAAGAAGATTGAGATGACGTGTAATAGAGGAAGCCTTTCTTTTGAAAAGATGTCATACAAATCATGTAGTAAAATGAACTGTCTGACTAATAGCTTGAATCCCAAAGGACAATAAATAGCCAATTAAAAATTCATGGTATTAGTTTTAAAAACCAATGATCCTATTATTTGGACAAGGATAGAAATGGTGAATGAAGATTGTCTATTCCTGTATTCAGTAGATCTTTACTCGTGTCATAGTGATTGAAAATAGAGCCAAATATAAACTATAAATCAATTTGAAGGACAAACTCAATGATGAGATTAAGCAGATAGCATTTTTAACAACCAGTCATTTTTTTTAAAGTCATTGATAGCAAACAGTTAAACAGTAACATGATATAGGCAAAAAAAAAAAAAAAAAAAAAAAAATTAGGTATTGTATTGCTCTATCTTTTCCTTTAAACAGTGCAAATACATTACTAATGTAACAATGCAACTTTTTTCAAAGAGGAATATTTACTTCAAAAGATATTCATAAATATATAGACATACTCCATTTCTCCACATACAGGAATCATAATCTCCTTCTCCCTCCACACCATTTCAGCTTCTGAGAAAAAAGGAGATTAGATACATAATTCTGTTCCCTGTAAAGCACAGTCTGAGTTTTAAATCCAAACCCTCTGGGGTTCAACTTTCAAGCATTGGTAGCATCCATGTTAGAAAAACTGGACATGCTCAAAGTCTGGTTTACATATGCATAATTATAGAGGAAAGTACATAACAACTGGATTAAAATGTATCATGAAAATAAAAAAATCATTGATGGATACATTTCTTCAAATGTAATGCTTTTGATTTGGTCATTTAATTGAAAATGAATGAGTATAGTAGAAAGAAATTAACTAAAATCTTAGTAGAGTGATATAGGCAATAAATATGGGGAGAAAAAGAAAAATGGGGAATAATAGATTCCTTTTGGTATGTAACAATAGTAAAATATTTCAATGCAGCCAATATTTAATGTTTTATGTGCACGAAGCAGTGAATTACAGATATTTCCCAAATAAAATGTTTCTGAACTGGGAGATAAAAAAGTTTTATTTTAGTGGCAACATCTTATGTTTTAATGGTTATCACTAAACTGTGGTAGTATTTTTCTGTATTGTCCATTTGGACAACTCTTATGTGATTATTTGGATAACAGAATTCAAATGCATTTATTCAAAATTTAAGTGATATTTAGGAATTTAAACATGAGGTTTTTTTTAAAGGAAATGAGTCACACTTGTATATATAATTTTGAAATCTGTATCCCTAAAGAAAATTCATCCTGAATTATATCTAACTTTGCAGCTTCATTATATAAATAACACAATTCGTGTTTTTGAGAATATTTTAGTTTAGTTTTTTTTTTTAATCACAAGAAACTCAATTCTATTCTTTAAAAGAATATTTTAATATATTTGTTACCAAACTATCATTTGGTATCTCTAGACAGTTTAGCCTTATCTAATTTTCCAAGCTGCTGTATTCATTAGCGATATATTGATTACAAACACTCATTTACTAATGAGATCCCTAGGTGAAATCAGATCTCAAAATTCTGATGTTCATAGGCCCTGGTTGGAAATATTTGGTGTCTGTGTATCTATAGCTAATGAGCAGCTGTGAAGAACAAGGTTGAGGAAAGTGCTCAGTATAATTACCAGGATACCACAATTGATTTTAACAAGATCTACATTTCTTATAATTGTTTTATGCAATATATTAAGTCATATTTTAAAATGTTTAGATAAAAGGGAACAGACACCAAGAAAAAAGACAGGCAACCTCTAGGATCCTGTTGTCATACAAGTTTCACATTTCTTTTTTATTTGTTTTTATTCTTTTTCAAATTTTGATGGTTAGTATTTCCTTCAGTTGCTTATATGTTATAGCCATTAATAACAACCACTCATGTTCCTCCAAATATTAGACTAATTAACTATTTCTCAATTAGTGAGGCATAGCAATAAAAAACTTAACATACACTGACCTTGCCCCTGATCTTGCCCCCTTGAAATTGGTTTTTTTTTTCACGTAGAAACAATTAAGCCCTATCATTACATTTGTTCCCCTAACTTCTTCCCTTTCTCCCACCTGAATTTTTTTTTCAAAAACTAAGTGACCCTACCTTGTCCTTTTCCCACATACTTGTAAGTTAAGTGCTGTGGTCCTCTCTCTACCATTAACAATATAATATGTCTTTAATTTAGCAGATTATATTTGAGAGCTACTATAGCTGAAATGTGATCTCTCAAGAATGTTTATTTTTATTTTTGTCTATTTAATCACTTATTTATTCTTTCATTTATTAAATAAACAAGCATTTATTAAGTGCTTTTTTATGTACTAATTATATTCTGGGGTGAAAACATAAATAACATATACTCTCTTTCAGTGTCATTAACCTGAGGGCAAATCATTATGTGCCTCCATGTATTTAGCTAGTCTGGCTTTTGGACAACAGACCTATGTAGTTGAGTATATGGATTTGCTTGAGCAATTTCTAGCTTGCGAGAATCTGCCAAAGCTTACTCTGATTTAGCCATAGATTCTTCTAAAGCTTATTCTATTTTAGCCATAGATTCTATGTAAATATATATGGTGTTAAACAGAATTCTAGTGGATGTATAGAATTTACATTTAATTATAATTGAAATAATATACTCTATCCAAATTCAGTATTTAGTAAATTCTTACATGAAAAATATACATTTTTAGTCACTGTGAACAAAAAGGACAAAATTAAACAGTGTCAAGCAAAAGGATTTTACCCATTTTTCTTGGAAAGGGATGGTATAGAAAGAATTATAGAAAGGTAAGGAAAATTTGCTACTGCTAAGGAAATCAGCATCTTTACTAGGCTAGTTTTATAGCAAGTAAATCTCTACTTCCCAATCTGCTTTTTACCTTAAAACAGTGAATTTTTAACCTTTTTTGGGTTAATTATCCCCTTTGACAGTCCAGTGAATCCTATGGACCCCACAGAACAAAGTTTTTTTTTTTGTTTTTGTTTTTTTAATTTGTTTTTAAAAATTAAAGTAAATGCCAAATTACAGTTAAAAGTTTTTAAAATTTTTTTCTCATCCAAGATAAAAGAACCCCCTGGAGTTTATCCATGAATCCTTCTAGTTCTATGTACCACAAGTTAAGAATCCACAATCTACTAGAATTACGATGTCATTGGCTACTTGAGAAAAACAATATATTTGGAAACTTGTGATTCATTTTCTCATGTATGCACTGTTCTGTACAAAAATTTTAAAATGAGTACTTCATCATGTGCCACCAATGCAGATAATTGTTCTATATTTGGTAAAGAAAATTCACATTACTCTGGAAATTTAACAAAATTGGCTTTATCTTCATAATAACCACTATTTAAATCAGCATTTGTTTCTAGAACTAAAAATATTTTTCTATTCAGCCTTTTTGTAAAACTCTTATTAGGTGTTCTAATTCCCTTTTCTCTTACCTTATATTTCAGATGAATGTATGCACACTGCCCAATTTTTCCAATAATTCCTTTTCATGTCTAGATTTTCACATGCCAGAAATGTGTTCATGCACAAGTAGAGATGTCCAAATTGTTTATATTCATGCCTGTCTTTACATCTTTATTCAGTGGAATGATTTTAAATGAATTTAATCCATCCACTATCTAAGGCAAAAATTATTTCTTTCTCTAGGTCAATATCTGTCCATTTTTTCATTTAAGTTTTAATTGAGTAATGTTTATCTTAGGAATCCTTTTCAGATAAAATCTACTTGTTCCCATCTTTGAGAACATTTTCTGTCTCTCATTTGTACTAAATTTCATTCAAAAATCAGATTTACTAAAATGAATGCTTTTAAAGGATATTCAAATATTCACATTTTTGGTTTTCTCTCCAAGGGTGACATGAATATGCCTGCATATCCTGTGTGTCCCTTCAATGTCATTCCATAAATTTGTCACAGAGATTCCATTTATTTTACTGGTATTGTCACTGTTTTTCTTGATATCACACCAGTACTGGTAGAGCACACAAGATTTTTGTCAATTTATCTATCCATGTTCTGGCCATACAACTTGCTAACCTTATTTTTCAATCATAAATTTCCCATTTGATATAATTTATTTATTAAAGTTTTCTTCAAAATGTCTTTTTATTTTTGTTTTGTTTTACATCATAAAGCTCTTTCACTATTACCATTGCTATCTCATTGAAACTCATTTTATTTTTTTTTTGAAAAATTAGTGTTTTCAGTCCTGCAGCTGAATAATTTGAATAGGATATTAGTATACAAAAGATACATTTTGTTTTTGGGAGAAGCTAGCAGTCATCAAAAGAGCTTTACAGTTTTCCAGAGGTAACTTAGTTTTCTATATTCATCTTGATGTATTCTGATCCCAAGATGAAGTCACAGTTTTGATTACCCCCCAAGATAAACATAAATAAATAAATAGATAGATAGATAGATAGATAGATAGATAGATAAATAAGTACATTTAGATTCTTCCCCCTTTTGCTTCTGATATCTGCTTTGCAATTTTATCCTTAAATTACTTTGGGATAACTTGTTTTTGGATTTTTCATTTCTCATTAAGTATTTTTTAAACTGATTTTGTTCTTCTGTTAAATGATATTTCTCACAATAAATTGGGAAAACATTTTTACAGTCAAAGGTTCCGATAAAGGCCTCATTTCCAAAATATATAGAGAATTGATTCTAATTTATAAGAACTCAAGCCAATATCCAATTGATAAATGGTCAAAGGATATGAACAGATAATTCTCAGATGAAGAAATTGAAACTATTTCCAACCATTGAAAAAGATGCTCCAAGTAATTATTAATCAGAGAAATGTAAATAAAGACAACTTTAAGATATCACCACACACCTGTCAGATTGGCTAGAATGACAGGGAAAGATAAAGCAGAATATTGGAGGGGATGTGGGAAAACAGGGGCACTGATATGTTGTTGGTGGAATTGTGAATACATCCAGCCATTCTGGAAAGCAATTTGGAACTATGCTCAAAAATTTATCAAATTGTGCATACCCTTTGATACAGCAGCGTTACTACTGGGATTATATCCCAAAGAGATTTTAAAGAAGGGAAAGGGCCTGTATGTGCAAGAATGTTTGTGGCAGCCCTTTTTGCAGTGACCAGAAACTGGAAAATGAATGGATGCCCATAAATTGGAGAATGGCTGAATAAATTATGGTATATGAATACTATGGAATATTATTGTTCTGTAAAAAATACCCAACAGGATAATTTCAGAAAGGCCTGGAAATACTTACATGTTTTGATGCTGAGTGAAATGAGCAGGACTAGGAGATCATTGTATACTTCAATAGCAATACTATATGATGATCAATTCTGATGGATGTGGCCATTTTCAACAATGAGATGAATCAAATCAGTTCCAATAGAGTAGTAATGAACTGAACCAGCTATAAGCAGCAAAAGAACTCTGGGAGATGACTATGAACCACTACATAGAATTCCCCATCCCTCTAATTTTGTCCGCCTGCATTTTGGATTTCCTTCACAGGCTAATTGTATACTATTACAAAGTCCAATTCTTTTTGCACAGCAAAACAACTGTTTGAACTTGTGTGTGTGTTTATATATATATATATGTATATATATATATATATATATATATATATATATATATGTATATTATATTTAATTTATACTTTAATATATTTAACATGTATTGTCAACCTGCCATCTGGGGGAGGGGGGAAGAGGGGAAAAAATAGAACAAAAGGTTTGGCAATTGTCAATGTTGTAAAATCACCCATGCATATATCTGGTAAATAAAAACTCTTTAAAAAATAAATGATATTT
This sequence comes from Sminthopsis crassicaudata, assembly GCF_048593235.1. NCBI lineage: Eukaryota > Metazoa > Chordata > Mammalia > Dasyuromorphia > Dasyuridae > Sminthopsis > Sminthopsis crassicaudata. The sequence continues at coordinate 462,481,698 of NC_133619.1, read as the reverse complement.
CTCATCATCTTCTATGGCTATTTACCATATTATTTTACATACCATTTTACAGTCTAATTATCATTACCTTTGGCTACTAAGTATTTCACTTCATCAAATATCCTTATCTACTTCTTTTCAGTTTTAGAAGGAAAAAGTTTCCCCTTGCTAAAGCTAAAACCTTTAGTCCCATCTCTACTTATATACTCCATTAACCTTGTTACATCTGTCATACCTCCTCTTTACTCTTTCTTTTATTGCTGACTACAGACACACTTAGATACCTGGTATCCTTAAAAGAAAAACTATTTCCTTTGCCTTTGTCATCTCCTTAAACTATGATTCTATCTTTCTCCTTTATTGCCAAAATAAAAAAAAGAACAATTTAGTCTCACAACCTTTACTTAATTAGCAATCATTCTCACGTTAACTCAGGTTTCTTAGGCCTCTTTTAAGTTTAAAATTTAACTGAATACTCACAGTTTGATATTTTTATCTGCTCTCTAAAAACTGTCTCTAAAGCTTCTAATGACTTTCTTATCACCAAATCACCCTTTTACTTCACATGTTTCTAAGATGCTTTATTCTCCAGCTTCTACCACTAAGTTTCTGGCCTGCCCTCCTTGTTAATCTGCTGACAGTTCTTTGCTTTTTACTATTATACCTATGCATATTCCTATCAAATATTTATCTTCTCTTAAGTCCAGTATTTCGAACTACTTGTTGGATTTATCTGTCTGGATATCTCAAAATCAGTGTGTTCAAAATTAAATTCATTTCCACTACCATTTCCAGTATGGTACTTCTACCAATCATTCAAATTCATTACCTGTCCAATGCAGTGGATTGGAGTAGCTAAGTGGGATAATAGGGTATGATTTTTAAGAGGATACTCTCCTGGAATAGAGGAATAAGAACTTTAGAAAAGATAGCAATGTCCAAAATAAAATAGGATGATGGGAAGACATAACAAAATAATTTTTATTTGTTTTTATTTTCTCTCGGACAAATATTTAACAAAAAAAAAAAATATATATATATATATATGGACATGATTTTGGAAATTATTAGCTGTGGTATGTGGGCAATAATCAAAAATTTACATTATAAATCAATAATAAGAATATTAACGGAATTGACCCTAACATATGCTGGACTGTCCAGGCATACTATTCTAGGGTGCCAGAGCCATACATATCAGTCTTCGAAGGCCACTGATTAAACACAGAGATGAGCCAATTGGGAAGTGCAAACCATATGTCTTTATTCAGTCATCCTCTCTAGGGATAGCAGGCAGTAAGAGAGCAAGTTTTGCTCAGAGCTATTTATGCTTCCTCTCTTCCCAGATTACCTGTGCCCAGCCCACTCAACACTGCTCTAGGTGGAACCACAGAAGGGAGGCATGTGAAGAGATGTTGCACCCAAGGAGGAGATCTAACAAGAGGACACACCCTTTACTACCTCAAGGAACCTATTAAAAGTTCCTATAACTCCTTCAAAGTACAATATCCCACCTCAGAGGGCATGCCCCCTTTTATGCCTTAGTCCCACCCTGCCAAAGCTGACATTGTATACAAGCATTTCGACAAATCTCAGAGAGAGGAATTCCCCTATGCCCCTAACACTTACTAATCTTATTTCCCAGGTAGATCATCCATTCAAACAATTGAAGAAGGTTAAAACCAAATTTTACAAAAAAGTTCAGAAATTGTTGGAGTCTTAGACTGATTCCCTCTCCCAGATTGAACATATGCTTCAGTGATATTAGTGATAGAGAGGCAAAAGAGGAATAAAAGGGGAAGTAATGAATTTGGAAAATAAAAATATTCCCTACACTTAAGCTAGATTCTCCAAATTACCTTAGGAAATGATTGCCATCTTCTCTATATATGATTCATTCTCCTTATCAATAAAGGCACTTCCAAGTGTAATGATGACTTTACAGAACTCAACTGAGAAACTTTCTTTGAGAAGTTAGCAGAAAGTATGCAAAAACAAAACTTTTTTTTTGTTTGTTTGTTCCCAGTTTGCCTTTCTAAGTATCAGTTCTTATTTAATCAGATCCATATTTTGTTTTTTTTAATGTAAAATAATTTAAAATGTATTTTCTACATTAGCCATGTTGTGAAAAGAAAACAGCTGAAAATAGTATACTTCAATTTGTATTCAAACTCCATAATTTTTCTTCAAGATGTGGATGGCATTCTCCATTATGAGTCTTTTGGAATTGTCTTTATTGGCATTGCAGTGCATTGCTGAGAAGTTAATTCTATTAAAGGTGATCATCACATGAATAGACAATTTTCAGATGAAGAAATTAAAATCATTTATAGTCATATAAAAAGGTTCTCTAAATCAGTATTGATAAGAGAAATGCAAATTAAGACAACTCTGAGGTACCATCTTATACCTCTCAGATTGACTGACAGGAAAAGATAATGACAAATGTGGGAGGGGATGTGGGGAAAACTGGGACTCTAATACATTGTTAATAGAATTGTGATCTAATCGTTCTGGAGAGAACTTTGGAACTATGCCTAAAGGGCTATCAAACTGTCCATATCTTTTGATCCAGCAGTGTTTCTACTGGGGTTATATCCCAAAGATATCATAAAGGAGGGAAAAAAGACCCACATGTGCAAAAATGTTTGTGGCAGCTCTTTTTGTAGTGGCCAAAAACTGGAAACTGAGTGGCTGCCCATGAATTGGAGAATGGCTGAATAAGTTATGGTATATGAGTGTAATGGAATATTATTGTTTTGTAAGAAACAGGATGATTTCAGAGAAGCCAGGAGAGACATACATGAACTAATGCTAAATGAAGTGAGTAGGACCAGGAGATCATTGTACATGGCAACAACTAGATTCTACAGTGACCAAATCTGGTGGATGTGGCTCTTTTCAACAATGAGATGATTCAGACCAGTTCCAATGATCTTATGATGAAGTGATTCATCTAAACTCAGAGGACTGTGGGAACTGAGTGTGGATCACAACATAGGATTTTCACTCTTTTTGTTGTTATTTGTTTGAATTTTATTTTTACTCATTTTTTTCCTTTTTGATTTCATTTTTCTTGTGCAGCAAGATAATTGTATAATTTTTATGCATATATTGGATTTAACATATATTTTACCATGCTTAACATATATTGAATTACTTTCTATCCAGGGAAGGGGTGGAGGAAAAGGGGGAAAATTTGGAACACAAGGTTTTGCAAGGATTAATCTTGAAAAATTATCCATCCATATCTTTTGAAAATGAAAAAAGCTTTAATAAAAAAGAAAAAGGTTATCATCCCATAACATTGCTGTTACCATGCACAGTGTTTTCTTGGTTCTTCACTCTTCATTCAGCCTCAGTTCATGTAATTCTTTACAGGTTTTTTCTGAAATTCATATGCTCATCATTTCTTATGGAACAATAATCTTCCTTTACATTAATAAACCACCACTACTTTACCCATTCTTCAATTGATGGGCATCCCTTTAATTTCAAATTCTTTGGAACCACAAAAAGAGCTACTAGAAATATTTTTGTACATGTGGATCCTTTCCAAATATTAGTAGTATTTGCTGGATTACAAAGTAAGTACAATTTTCTACCCCTTTGGAAACAGTTCCAAATTATTCTCCAAAGTAGTTGGGTCAGTTTGCAAATCCACCAACAGTGCATTAGTATTCCAGTTTTTCCACATCCTCTCCAGCATTTAACACTTACCTTTTCTCTCATAATGGCCAATCTGATAGGAATGAGGTATACCACAGAGTTGTTTTTAATTTGCCTTTCTCTATTCAGTACTGATTTAGAACATTTTTATACGATTATAAATGAAATGAAAACTGTTTGTCATGTCCTTTGACCACTTAAAATTGGGGAATGACTTGTTATCTTAAAATTTTGATTTAGTTCTCTATTTTAGAAATGAAACCTTTATCAGAAATACTGGCTATATAAATTGTTTTCCATCTTTCTGCTTTCCTTCTGATCTTGATGGCATTAGCTTGTTTTGTGCAAAAAAAAATAATGTAATGTAATCAAAGTTATCTATTTTATATTTTACAATGTTCTCTATCACTTTTTTGGTTATAAATTGTTTATTTATCCTTAGATCAAAAAATAAACTATTCCTTCCTCTACTGATTTGCTTATGGTATCACTTTATATCTAAATCATGTACCCATTTTGACTTCCTTTAGTATATGATGAGATGTTGGTCAGTGCTTAGTTTCTGCCATATTATTTTTTTTTCAGTTTTTGCAGCAATTTTTATTAGATAGTGTTCTTATCCTAGAAATTAGTCTTTGAGTTTATCAAGCAATACATTACTATAGGCATTATGTATAGGCAATATGACACTATTGTGTCATATGTACCCTAATCTATTTCACATAAATATTATGCTATTATTTTCCATTTTAGTTAAAACTAAGTAATTTTGATGATTGCTACTATAGGTTTAGATTTGATATTTAGAGTCATTTTCTTTGTATTTTTTTTTCATTATTTCCTTTGATCTTCTTGGCCTTTTATTCTTCCAGGTGAATTTGGCATTATTTTTTCTAGTTCTACAAATTTTTTTTGCTAACTTCATTTGCATGACATTAGTAATTTGATTAACTTAAATATAATTGTCATTTTTATTATATTAGCTCAGCCTACCCATGAGCAATTGGTACTTTTCCAGGTGTTTAGATATAACTTTGTGTGAAAAGTTTCTTGAATTGTATTCATATAATTTTTCTTGTCACATAGACTTGGCAATATAGATTCCCAAATATATATATATATATATATATATATATATATATATATTTTTTTTTTTTTTTTTAATTTTCTACTGATTTTAAATGGAATTTCTTTTTCTAACACTTTTGATGGGCTTTCTTGGTAATATAGAGAAATGCTGATGATTTATATGGGTTTATTTTATATCCTGCAACTTTGCTAATGTTGCTAATTATTTCAAGTAGATTTTTTAGTTGATTTTATGGAATTCTATAGAATGTCACCATATGATCTGTAAAAAAAAATATTAGTTTTCTCATTCCCCTCTCTAATTCCTTAAATTACTTTTCCTTCTATTATTCTGCTCTGTCTCAAGCCTTTCATTGAACACTTTTTCTTCAAAGACCATATAATCTTTGAGCAGCTGCCATAATGTAATACAACTTGCCTAAGATCATATAGCTAATAAATTTCTGCAAAGCTAATAAATTTCTGCAAACAGAACAGAGAAGGGGAGGCTCACCAGGGATAGAAGCCAGTCCCTTACCCTTACTCCCGTACCTAGCCTTGCCATACTAGGTACTTTCAGGGGTACCAGGACTTTCCCAGGTAGCATCTGGGCAGAGCCTGTCATGACTGGGTCTGTAATAGAGATATTGATTGGACTTTTGTGGGGGTGCAGCAGAGGGTCCTGATTGTAGCCTAATGGTTGGGATGGCTGGTGCTAGGACCTTCCCATTCATGGTAGTTCCTGGTAGAAAGGCAAAGTGGAGGTTGACCATGGGACCTCATATTCTCTCTCCCCTCCCCACCATCTGAGGACAGCTTGGGGCCAGGAGCTGCTAGGGCTGGGGCTATTTGCACCTGCTAGGTCAGGGTTGGCAGGATGTACTGCACTTGGGTGATGGCCCTAAACTTGCTTATGGGGTGGGCTGCAGGATGCCACTGGGGCCATTGACAGTGTAGAGCCCTCTGTAGCTGCTAGCTCATTTTCCATCAAATAGTACAGATTGTAATTCAAATTTCCCTATGTTTTTCCAGCATTCTTTCAACACTTTTATTTAGGAATTTGGGATGAGGGATTAAGAGGGAGAGGAAAAGATAATGATAGATATTGGAGGAGATGTCAGAAACCTGGTACACTAAGTCATTGTTGGTAGAGTTGTGTACTGATCTAACCATTCTGGAGAGCAATTTGAAACTATGCCCAAAGAGATATAAAACTATGGATATCTTTGACCCAGCAGGGCCACCACTGGGTCTATATCCAAAGAAAATCATAAAGGAGGAAAAGGAACCCACATGTGCAAATGTTTGTAGCAGTTCTTTTTGTGGTAGCAAAGAGTTGGAAAATGAATAGATGCCCATCAATTGGAGAATGGCTGGCTGAACAAGCTGTGGTAAAGAAGATAACTGGCACATTATTGTTCTATAAAAAATGATGAACAAGCTGATTTTAGAAAGGCCTAGGAATATTTACATGAGCTATTTCTGAGTGAAACAAGCAGAACCAGAGATAATACATTGTACACAATGACATCATGAATGTGGGATGATCAGCTATGAAAAGCATGGTTCTTCTCAGTGGTTCAGTGATCCAAAGCAATTCCAATAATAATAATAATAATAATAATAATAATAATAATAATAATAATAATAATAATAATAATAATGCAACTTGGAATTATTGATTTGTGTTGGTTTTGCATGTGCTTTGAATTGCCTGTTATTTATTAAGTTCTTTTTTTTTCTGCTTATAGGGATGACCTGTCAAGCTCGGACTTCATACACAGAAGATGAAGTTCTTTGGGGTCACCGCTTTTTCCCTGTTATTTCCTTAGAGGAAGGATTCTTTAAAGTTGATTATTCCCAATTCCATGCAACCTTTGAAGTCCCCACTCCACCTTACAGTGTGAAAGAACAGGAAGAAATGCTTCTCATGTCCTCCCCTTTAATAGCACCAGCTATAACTAACACTAAAGAAAGGAATAATTCTGTTGAATGTTTAGATGGAATAGATGACATTAGTACCAAACTCCCATCAAAGTTGCAGAAAATTACTGGAAGGGAAGACTTTCCCAAAAAACTCCTAAGAATGAGTTCTACAACTTCAGAAAAAGCCTACAGTCTGGGAGATTTACCCATGAAACTTCAACGAATAAGCTCAGTTCCCGGCAATTCAGAAGAAAAACTGGTATCCAAAACCACAAAGATGTTATCTGATCCCATAAGCCAATCAGTGGCTGATTTGCCACCAAAGCTTCAAAAGATGTCAGGAGGTGCAGCCAGAATGGAAGGGAACCTTCCAGCAAAATTAAGAAAAATGAACTCTGATCGATTCACATAACAAGAGCAGACTTTTAGGCATTATTTAAAGTTGAAGTTAGTAATAGTCCAAATTTTGTCTGACAAAGTAAGCTTCTCCATAGGACAGATTGTGAAAAAGATGGCATTTCCCTGTGTATTCCATGTATTCATGGCAACATTGCTCCTCCCAAGTAATGCTGACTATGCTGAAAATGGAAATTATAATGGGGAAAAATAAAAAAGAACCTGATATTCTTAACGGGCATGTAGTATCACACCAAGCATGCAATAATGTGCAAATTTCACATTTAGTTTTATGGCATGATTCTTACTATATTTATATTGTACATTCTGAAAATATTTAAGGAGGTATTACTCTCCCCTATATTTCTAAAGTGTATAGTAGGCAAAAATGAGTGGATAGATTTCAGGGCACAGTACAATTTTAAGTTAACATATTTACATATATGTATGTGTACCCATGCACACATATATACATGTACATGTATAATTCCAATAGAGATTGTATTGTTCTGTTCAATATAATAGTCCTGCTGCATGTTTACTTTCTTAGAATGCTAAGGTTATTGGCATTATACAATTATTAAACAGTTCCTTGAGCCTTAAATTATTTGTAATCTTAAATTTTAATTCAATGTTTGTTTAAGTTTATCTGTCATTTAGGATCATGGGAGGCTTTCACTTATACTTTATAAGAGTCATTCATAAAGTTTGTACTATTTTAGGGCTGTGCAAATGATATCCCTTATAGAATTAAGTTTTTAAATGCAAGGCACAAATATGCAGTGATATCACTATGTAAAGTGTCTTTTATGTTTTTGTTTGTTTTTACAAATGCTGTGGAAATGCTAAAAATGAGGAAATGTTGCTTGATTTGAGATATCTTTAGGATTTGGTCCCTTTTCTGGAAAGTTAAACTTGATTTTTTTTTTAATAATGAAAAGTTTTAAATAATTATGTTTTCTAAAAATATTAACAAACTTACATTCTCAAACAGATTTTTATAGGACCCAGCACATGAACAAATGCTGTTAACAATTAGTAGTCTTTACTTTGAATATGTTAAGACTATGATTACAAGTTAAGTGACGAATGCTTTCTATTGCGCTGTGAATCAATTGAATCCATATAAAAACTGTTGTGTCAAATTTTTCTCACTTTTAGACCAAGAAATTATCTCTAAGCAAGATGACCATTTAATAATGAACTATGATAAATATTTAACTATAAGAGATATATAGGTCTAATTTGATTTTAAATTGTATTCTTTTCCTCTGTTAACTAGTTTTTTTGTTTATTGTCCTCATTTCTTTCCATACTTTAACATTTTTTTCAATTCATTTGATACTATTGATTTGGAAGGGATATTTTTTTTGTATAAAAGAAATTTATAGGACATAAAAAATGAAAATCTAATGTCACAGAACATTCAGAACAAAATGTTAGCAAACTTTTGGCTTCACTAGACTTCCTGCGCTAAACTAGTCCAGTCTAGCATGTATATCCTTTAAGCACCCAGCATAAGCAATGCACTATGTTTGGTACCATGGATACAAAGATAAAACAAAGACATTCTCTACTCTTTAGGAGCTTACATACTATAATGGAGAATGTAAAGATTTAAACAGATATATACATGTTAATTTGAGAAGGAGGAAGGGGCAAGTACTAATGACTATCAGGATCATGCAATAATAAGAATTGGCACAGGAACTGAGATTTGACCAATAGTATTTTCTTAACCCCCACTTCTGAAACATTTGAATAGTTAGCATGAAGTTGCAGTTATTAATCAATGGAATACCTGAGACAGTAATATGGAATGCATGAGTGAGTTGGCAATTTGAAGAGATAACCATATCTTCACTGTCTTTTTATGGCCCTTTTTATAAAGGCAGAAAAAGCAATGGCCTATCTTCTAGTTTTCTTTATTTTAGGAGGAGTGTATGTGTGTATTAGTAACTTCCTAAGGATCATAGATTTAGAGCTGCGAGGAATCATAGAAAACATTATCAGATCCAACTCCCTCATTCACAAAAGATGTGACTAAGTAGCTTGCCACGGGTCACACATTAGATTCAAATTAAAGTCATCCTAACCTTTGGTCCTGTTCTTTAACATTAGACCATGTATTATTGCTCAGTAATTCTGTGGCATTGGTTCATGTTTTCTCCAGCAATAGAGTAGTTATTTTGAATGTATATAGTAGGGTAAATGATATTGTAGAAAAACAGTATATCTTAGCTCAGTGGTTCTCAAAGTGTGGAAGTTCCAGAAACTTTTTCAGAAATCGTACAGTTTAAAACTATTTTCATAATAAAACTGATTTATTTTAATTCCTAATATGGTAAATACCCAGAACTAGAACCCATATAAACAAAACTGTCTTTGAGGGAAGGGATTCCTCAAAAATTTTAAGACTATATATGGGTCCTGAGACCAAATAGTTTGAAAACCACTGACTGAGTAAAAAGGCCTAGGTGTGTGATAAGTCATTTGTTGATCCCTCTAGGCTCCAAGCAAGTCTTTAAACATTACATATTCATATTAGAAGATTGAAGAGGCTTTGCTCCTCAGGTATCACTGGAAGAATTTCCTCTCTCCTCCCTCCTCTCTCCCCGTCTCTCTCTCTCTCTCTCTCTCTCTCTCTCTCTCTCTCTCTCTCTCTCTCTCTCTCTCTCTCTCTCTCTCTCTCTCTCTCTCTCTCTCTTCTCTCTCTCTTTTCTCTCTCTCTCTCTTCTCTCTCTCTCTGTCTCTTTCTCTCTGTCTCTCTGTCTCTCTCTCTGTCTCTCTGTCTCTCTCTCTGTCTCTCTTTTCTCTCTCTCTCTCTTTTCTCTCTCTCTGTCTCTCTGTCTCTCTCTCTGTCTCTCTCTTTTCTCTGTCTCTCTGTTCTCTCTCTCTGTCTCTCTGTCTCTTTCTCTCTGTCTCTCTTTTCTCTCTCTTTTTTCTCTTTCTCTGTCTCTGTCTCTCTATCTCTCTCTGTCTCTCTCTTTTCTCTCTCTCTCTGTCTCTCTCTCTCTCTTTCTCTTTCTCTCTCTCTCTCTTACATATACACAAACACACACATATAGAGACAAGTAACTGATTATGGTGAAACTCATAACATTAAGACTAAAAAATCAGAACAGACACATTTTGCTCTGAATGAACCATCAATACTTCTCTGTCTCCCAGTGGCATCATCCCTTACTCAAGTATCTCACTATCCAAAATGTGATTTATTTATATATAAGAATAAAAATACAATAGGATTTAAATGAATCCTGCTGGGATCATGTGATAAAAAAGTAGTCAACAAGCATTTGTTAAGCACTTAATATGAAATGAGGGGATGTAAGATTGATTTATACGAAAAAAGGGCAAAAATTTATCCTTTGGTCTCAGGAATTCAGATTCTAATGGGAAAAATGTGCGTATAAAAATATGCAGTATAAATGGAAGGTAATATCAGAGGAAAGGCATGCTTTAGTATTACTCAACATTGATTATTCATTGTGTATAGAGCCCATTTTGGTCCCACCATTTAAGCCCATTTTTTTTTCAGAAAATGAATAGATTATGTGTTATGTTGGGTGAAGGGATTATAGTTTCTTTATTGGTGAAAGTTGCCTTATATGAACAATGGATGTCATTTCCAGAAAGGTACTCTCTGAAGTACATTTTAAAATTTGACTTATTTCTAAGATCTATTTCAAATGGATTTGTCTGAGTGAATCTTGCTTGTCCTTGTTGTCTCTTTTTATAATATAACACTTTGCTTTCTAGGATTGGGGGTGAGAGACACTCAGGGTAGTTTGTCATTCTCAATGAATTCATTACTATGAAACAGAACTGTGTTCACAGTTATACTGAATATAGTTAACAGAGAAATGATGTCCTTTTCTCTCACTTCACTAGTTATTGGCATTCTCTGCCCTCTAGTCCAACCAAGTCATCTTATTACCAAATTGTTCAATCCGGAGGCCTCTTGTCAAAGTGATTTTTGGAACTTTTGTTTACTCTGTGTATGGTGCCCTTCCTTAGCACAATGGCCTTATGTGATTTTATGGACTGAATAAAATATAAATTTCTGGGCATTGTCACTTGGCAGATTTTGTGAGACTTGGGCTTTAAGAAAGAGTCTGTAATAAAATTAAATCAGCATCAAGATGTTTTTTGGCCCATTGATATTGTGATCAGTATTGTAATGGACACTGGAAAGATACCTTGCAACACTACAAAATGTTCAATGAATTGAGTAATCCTACTTAAGTTAGCTACTACAGAATATTCTCTTTTCATAGAATTCTCATGTTGCAGAACCCCTCAAGATGAACATGTTCCAACCTGATTCATCCAAATACTGTAAATAAATAAATGAAATAAAATAATTTTGATAATTTGTGTCTTCAACTTTAAAAAATCATATGTGAATTCATATCTTAGCCATGTGGTATGACATGAAAACATATTTTTGATGAGTGTACTGAAAATAACAAACAGAACATGATTCTTTTTGAACTTTTATCTTATGGAAGGTTGCTAGTTAACTAATACAATGTACTTCATTTTCCCAGTACATAAGCCACTTACTTCTTGATAGTAAGATAGGCACTTAGGCAAATTTACTCTTTTAGAGCACATAAGGGCCACTTAATGCATGCTTACTACCAAGGAATAACATAGAAAGTGTCCAAAGGCTGGTTCATGATCTGTTTGTAAGACTACTTCTGTCTCATCTCTTATAGTTTTGCCCAGCCTTAGGGCTAAACAATATAAAGGCGGTTCAGATTAACTGCACAGCAGGTCTGTGTTCTCTACTGTGGAATCTATGCTTGAATTATACTGTAAAGTGTACATATTTAAATTAGAATCAAACTAATTGCATTTTCTGGCATGGAATCTCTAATTACATAAATGTACAAGTTAATTTGGGTAATACAGAATATAAACTCTTGTACTCAATACTGCAAGCTCAGTTTTATCAAAGCTTTATTAAACTTTCAAAACATTGTTGGGTTTAATTTTTACAGTGTGCTTGTCATTTTTTGAGTTTCCATCAGCTGATTATTTTTTAGATTCTCTGGGGTAAGTTTAATTGTGGTAAGGCTTAATCCCCCTGAGATATAATGATATGATCAAAGTTGTTCCCATAAGAAAATGGGGAGTTTTATTTCCCCTTGCCTTTGTTACTTACAGCATTAGAAAAATATAAAATATTGTTATTTTCTAGTAGCCTAACTATATTTTATTCAATAATCCAATAGAAAGGTCAGTGAAAGAAAAAAAAAGTTAAAAGTGCATAGGTTTATTAAACCTAAAGGAGAGAAGAAATGAATAACTTTAAGGAATTGGATTTATATACAAAGGGTTCTTAACCTTTTCTTTTTTCCTATCATGCATTGTTCTGGAAATCTGGTGAAGCCCATCCATCTGGTCAGAATAACTTTTCAAATGAATAAAATGAAATGAAACAAAATACAAATGAAACCAAAATGAAAATAAAGATGTATTATTTTCCACTATCCAAGTTCGTGGACCCCTACAGACACAGATATATACAGAAAGGTCAAAAGAAGTTAAAATTTTATTAAAAACAAACTATCTAGAAGGTGAAGTAATTTTTAAAAAGGTGACTAAGAGGAGTTATGGACTCTTAAGGCCCTGCAGATATATTATTATTGTTGAATGATAGACCATTTTAGAAAAATCCTATAATCATGTACTGTCCTGAAAATTGAAATGATCTCAAGGATCAAGTAATACTGAAACCTTATCTTGGTATTCCAGTGTCCTTAGATTTTTGAGAGCAACCCTTAAATATTTCATTTCTCCTGTTTGGTTACCAATAGATAAATTTAATTAAGTCTTCCTTGACATAAAAAAATATATTGAAGGGGAAAAAAAAAATCTAATGTAATTTGTGGAAATGACTGCAATTTTAACACAATTTCCCCCAAACATTTTGCCTCAGTTTTACAGTACAGAAGACGTGAAGGGAATTTAGAAGACAGATTGAATCATGTAGCATTTTTGTAAAGTAGTTAGGTGGTGTAGAAGATAGAGCACTAGAACTGGAAACAAGAAGATATGAGTTTAAATCATGCTCTGACATTTTCAAGAAGTGTGATCCTGGACAGGTCACTTAACCCTTTATTACCTCAAGTTCATTATCTGTAAAATGGGGATAATGAAATCCTCCACTACCCAATATGGTTGTGAGGCTAAAATGAGGTAATCTTTGAAAAGCTCTTAGCAAACCTTCATGTGCTATATAAATTCTAGTCAGGTGGCATAGTGAATAAAATGCAGAGCCTGGAATCTGGAAAATTCATCTTCTTGTGTTCAAACGTGATTACAGCCACTTACTAGCTGTGTGACCTTAGGCAACTCACTTAACCCTGTTTGCCTCAGATTTTTCTTCTGTAAAATTAGCTGAAGAAGGATGTGACAAACCACTTCAATATCTTGGCAAAGTAAATCCCAAATGAGATCATGAAGCATTGGACGGTACTTAAAAAAAAAAAAAAAAAAAATTGCCATCACTATTACTCACCTGTATTGTAACTCATTTCAAAAAGGTGTTTTCTTGATTTTCCATTCATAAACAGAACAACACTATAATGCATTAATTTGATATCTAGAACCATAACATAGTTAATCAAAAGACTGTTGTATAGCATCTGACCCAAATTATTTAGGAATCTTTTATTAATCATTCAAACCAGAAAACAAATGATATCATGCATATGCATGAAGATGTAAAAAGCATTTAAACCATGGTTTAAAATCATCTATCCAATCTTCAAAAAAGAGATCTAATTCTGTTCCAATTGATGGACAGAATCAGCTATACACTGGGAAATGAGTGTAAACTGTTTGCATTTTTGTTTCTCTTCCCAGATTATTTTTACTTTCTGAATCCAATTCTTCCTGTGCAACAAGAAATTCGGTTCTGCACACATATATTGTATCTAGGATATACTATAACACATTTAACATGTATGGGACTGCCTGTCATCTAGGGGAGGGGGTTGAGGGAAGGAGGGAAAATTCAGAATAGAAGTCAGTGCAAGGGATAAAGTTGTAAAAAATTACCCATGCATATGCACTGTTAAAAAAAAAGTTATAATTATAAAATTAATTTAAAATGTAAAAATAAATAAATAAAATCATCTATCCATTTCCGAGTAGTTTTACATGCCCTCCTGTAAGCTTTGTGGAAGTTTAATGAAGAGAGTAGTTAAAATGGAGAGTGGCTACAACCAGGATCTACATTAGATTGAGAAAGCAGAGAAGAAAGGAAGGGAGAAAGTTGTATATAGACAAGAAGGTAAATAGTGTAAAAGGATGAAAGACCAACATGAATAAATACTGTCCCAGATGTTTTCTATCTTATTCCACCTTCTCTCTTCTGCTGCTTTCTTGTTTCTTCAGCCTCAGGGAATTAAAAAAAAAAAAAAAACAAGCTGCCAATTAAATAGATTTCTCTATTCAGTATGGTGGCCCAGTCTTAAAGTGATCTTGGAGTGAAGCATAATTGTAGTTGACAAATTTGAGAAAGGTGTAGCCATCCCAAATGGAGATTTTTGTTTTATTTATGTTGTGTTTAGACACTCTACACTAAGTATTTTAAAGAATATTTATTTATATACCAGAGGGCAAATTATAAACATTAGATTAGAAATAATTTTAAACAAACAATATCAATCTGTTCTTTCCTTGTCCCCCAAATCAAATTTGCTTGTATAACTGGCACAAATTAGATAAATAGATTGATAAATCTATATAGATATTAAATAGATGGAAATGTGTATATATTTATATGTAAAATAGCAAAGTTTAAAATATATGTAAATGCTAGTCATTACTATAATTAATATTTGCTTTTCCACCTAATTTCTATTCCTCTTCCCCCCTTTTATTATTAGCAAAATGGAGTTTTCACAAATCATTTTCTGCATCAGACTAAGCATTTCCCTTTCAAATATCTATAAAAAACAAAAACTTAAAAGACAGAATATATAATCAGAGTCATCCTAAATTTTCTTCAATTCTGGGCATATGGCCCAATGCTTATTTTCATGGCTGATTTAATTTTTTTTCTTTAGAAAAACTCACACCTCATGGTTTTCTAGTGCTTTAAACTTTGCAAAGAGTTTTACTCAAAGTAATTCTATGAGATGAATAATGCAAATGTTATCCACATTTTATAGACAAGGCAACTGAGGTTCAGAGGTATTATCAACTTCTCTCTGTTCTTATAGATAGTGATTTGAACCTAATTTCCCTGTTCCCAAGCATAATTTTCTTTCATTTACCCCTTACTGTGTTCATTTAAGTTGTGCATAACACACTTTAGGTGTTTGGGTCCATTTTCTTTTGGTACCTACTAGTAAAAATGAGCTAGTATTATTTTTATTACATAGAATTTCAGTAAGAAAAGGTAGAAAAAGACTTTAGGATAAAGAATTAATTAGGAGCACTACTGGAGTGAATTACTGGAAACAAGTTAGTTCGAACATGGGACCTTAAGATTCATCATTTAATAACCATGGTTATCTCTTCTGAGGGACTGGTTTGGGGAAATAGGTACTACATTGCAACTCCTCTACACCTTGGAAAATTCTCTTTATGAAATTCTGTGGCTAAATATAAGCACTTTTTTGAGTTCTCCTTTCTGTGATAATCTCCATACTTGATTTAGACAAGTAGTTCTCAGATGACCAATACGTAGTTGGCACCTGGACCTGTTGACAAAGCTGTTCCATCTGGGTAGTACCTTCTATTTTGTTCACAAAATCTAAGAATTAAGATTTATCTGTATGATTTGTTGAGACTAGAAGAACCTTGGTGAAAGACAAAACAAATACAAATGTATATTTAAGGCTCACTGTTTTATGAGTATAAGTCACAATGTATATTTCTTCAGCTCTTCTCTTAAAAAGAAAAGAAAATTCTCCCAAAATGAGAGTACTGGTATTTGTTTTCAGTAGATAGTCATAAACTTTCCTGAACCATGTCAATACTATAAACTAAAATCAGTTCTACTTTCCAAATAATAAAGAAGAAAAATTTCATTCTAAAATAAATTCCCGATTATTATCCAAATAAATGATTTTTGAACACTTAGGAAAATTTAAAATGGGATGGAGGGCTCATTGATAAGTTAGATTAAATATGAGTTTCAGTGGCTGTGAGAATAGAAGTGATAAATCAAAAACTATCATTTAGGCACAAGTTGAATCATTAAACCAAAGATTTTGCTTATTGTGCCATTGTATGTCCAATCTCATGCAAATTCCTGTTTGCCTCTTTCAGTGAACATGAAACAATTTGTATACCATAGCCTCCTAGTTTGAGTAGAATGGCATCTAGGACTATAACGCCCACAATAGGGGTCTCCACATGTACTTTGGGAAGTCACGGGTGAAGGCCGTGCAGTGGTATTTTTACTATAAATGCTGTTATACATGCGTATCATAGTAGGGTGGTTGATACTAAGAAATAGCTTTATGGGAAGATGGAAAGGGGAAAGGTAACAAGGAAAATTAAATGAACTATAAATATAAACAAAATAAATCTTGCATTCCAGTTGTCTTCCTGAATAAAATACCTTTTAGTATATATAATTATTATTTTTTTTTTACCAGATCTGTGATTTTTGGGATTGGGATAATTCACTATACTAAATCAGATCCACAAGTGATTGTTAACTCATAGAAGATGAGAGAGATATCTAGGGAACTGAGAGAGACTTGTCCCAGAAGATTTTAAAAGCAAGACTTAAAACTAATTTCTTTCTGGATCAAAGGAATCTTCCACTATACCATACTACCCCTTCATTCTGAAAACAAAATGCATTTAATAAATATTTATTGAATTAACATTTCTTTAAAATTCTTAGGAATAATATTGAACAAATGATGGTCCAGTCTTTAATTTCAGAAGAATAAAGACTTTTTTAGTGCTCACAAGAGTCATTTTCTTCATATATAATTATGTACCAAATTTTCATGAAGTTAAGAAGGGTAAGTTAAGTGACTTGATGGATAGAGGACTACTTTAGTTAGGAAGGCCTGAGTTCAGACCCATCCTCAAACATTTACTAACTGTGTGACCCTGGGCAAATCACTTAACCTCTGTTTAAAAAAGTTGATTAACCAATGGAGCAAGAAATGGTGAACTACTTCAATATCTTTGGGAAAAAAAAACTCCGTGAACACCAGGCTTATCTGGTCCCGAAGAGATGGAACTGACTGACTGACCAACAATAATGAAGAAAAGAACAACTCTTCAGTATGAGATTATACTTTGATAGTAAGAACTCATTGTTATAAAGCCATTAAGAAGAGTGAACTAAATGCTTGCACTAGCTATTCCCAGTGTTTTCCATGCTTACCTCTACCTCTATCCTTTCTTGGCT
Organism: Sminthopsis crassicaudata; assembly: GCF_048593235.1. Taxonomy (NCBI): domain Eukaryota; kingdom Metazoa; phylum Chordata; class Mammalia; order Dasyuromorphia; family Dasyuridae; genus Sminthopsis; species Sminthopsis crassicaudata. The sequence goes on along the minus strand of NC_133619.1, from coordinate 462,464,258 downwards.
CACTTCAAGACTCATCTCAAATCTTATCTAATATAGGAGGCTATTCCTAGTTGCTCTGGTCCACCCTGACAACACACATGACTAGTATTTAATTTGTAAGTACAATACATATATGTATGCAGAGGGTTACCACATGATATGTATACATTTATTCATGTATATGTGCATACATACAATATATATCGCATTCATTTGTATAATGTTGGCATAATTATGTACATGTTATTTTTACCATTAAAATATGAGGTCCTTTTCCAATGCACAATAAATGCTTTAATAAATGCTTTTTGAATTAATGAAAGAATACTTGGTCCTGCTTTTGGGAAATGGATATTCATTTATTGGCAAGGCTAGAAAAAGAATGCAAACTTTCATTGCAGGAGAAGAATTTTAAAATTATAACTTTAATCACTGGATAGCTTGTTTTTCCAGGTCCTAGGATAAAGTTTTGCTACACTCACTTATCCCTGATTTCCCAAAACCTAATCTGACTTTCAGACTGAGTCACATAATAGTGAGAAGAACAAGAGATGTTTGAGCTAACACCTGAGCAGAAAAAGGTAGGTAGAGAAGAAGAAACTTCCTTCTCTTTGGGACATTGTCTGGGGCTCATCATCTATGTGTCATTTGGGAATCTCTAAAATCACTTATAGCTAAAAACATTAGAATTTTCCCTGCTTTGCCAATTGGCCTTTGAAAGTATCTTTGAAAAAACTGTATATGCACATATTGGATTTAACATATTTCTACCATGTTTAACATATTTTGCACTACTTGATATCTAGAGGAGGGTGTGGGAGAAGGGAGGGGGGGAATTGGAATACAGGGTTTTGCAAGGGCTAATGTTGAAGAATTGTTCATGAATATGTTTTGAAAACCAAAAAAGCTTTAATCAAAAAAAAAGTATACACTAACTTTCCAGCTGATCTCAGACAAATTATTTTCTCCAGCCCTCTTTGGAATTAATTTCATCTCTACCATCTTTGTATTGCCTCTCCTTTTCCCCTTGTTACTCCAATAGACACATCAAATATTTATAAGAAAGTAGTTTACCTTTACTCTATTTTTCCATGTATTTGTGGTAATGCTCAATTGTATCTCTTCCTGTAATTCCTCAGAAAAGAACAATTTTAATTAGATGTTTCCCCTAGTCTCATTGTCACCTATCGACACATCTTGAACATTTTAGAGATAGCTCACTATTTAATTTTTTTAATTAGTTAAAAGATAGACTTTAAATTGCATTTACAAAAAGAAGCTTTTTCTCAGATTGGACATGTACAATTAAGAATGGCACCCAATATTAGAAAGCATCCCCTCTAAGTATTCAGTGTCTGTGTCTCAATACGTATACCTGCCTTTCAGTCCACTCTTTCATTGTGATAACTAATAAATCTATAATGGACATGGCCTAATGTTTGCATACTTAACAGTGATCATTGATGGACTGTATACATTAGATTCCGATTATGCCCCTGGAACAAAATCTGAACAGCCTTTAATATAAGCCATAAATCACTTCTTTGCCTTTGAGTCTCAGAGAGATAGACTAATTACATCACAAGTAGTGGAATAAAAAAGAAAGTATTACCCATAATAAGACTCTATTATATAAAACTTAAAAGTCTTAAAATTATTTTAATATTCCAAGGATGCCATTTAGAACACTTTATATCTTCATAAGTCTTCATATGAAGCCCTCACATAAAATTGTGGCATGATTCAAATGAATTCCTTCACCACAACCACTGGGAAGACTGCCTGTGTTGAAAATATTTAGTTTTAATATCTTTTTATTTTCAATTTAAAAAATTACAAATATTGTTTCCATCTTAAAAGCTTAATCTCATTCTTATACCAGGAATATCCAGAAGCTATCCAATTTAAAATTTTTCATTTAGACAAAAATAGATATCAATATTGAATAATTACATCAAAGCTGAAAGGCAGGACAAAACAAAAACAGAAACTGAAAAGGAAGGTGCCATTAGGGGGATACTAGATAAAATGTATAAGAATAGCAAGTACATTTATTATACCTACGCTTTCCATCCAATCCTATCAAACAATGATTGAATTAATACTAATTCCTAAAATATATTTTTGACAAAAACAGAATCATCGTTTTGAATATTTAACTATGAATGCAAAGAACTGTAGTCTATGTGAAAAACTTTTTCCCATAAACTCATATGTAGACAGAGAGGTGCAATAGGAAGAAAGGAAAGGAATACAGAATTGATATATTAGATGGGCAAAATTCCTTTTTCATGAATTGGGGGAGAGGTGTATGTCTTTGTATGTGTTTGTGTGCATATGTGTATGTGATTTGTGTGTATATGTGGTTTAATGGGATAGGGAAGGATAGAACAAAGAAAACAAATAAGCTGCTCTTTACTAAGATATAAATGTGTACATAATGACCTCTGATATTGAATAGTCAAAGAAAAATGATGCTTATGGGTAAATAATCTTTGAAGTTGAGTTTTTGCAAGGAAACTAGCAAGGTTTTTGTTTTAATTTGAGCAACAATTTAGAAAATATAGTTTGTTTTGTTCATCACCATGACCTACATTTACCATCATTGATGTTCTATAAATACACACACAGACACACACACACACACACACACACACACACACACAGATTTATTGAAGAGAAAATGCTATTGTAGCCAAAAGCACAAGAGAATCAGTTTTATCATGCCTGCAGTCACAAACACATCCCAAGTTTCACTTGAATTTTTAGAACCGTGCCATGGTGAAAATATCCCTTATGTATGGCTAGAGAAAGATATTGATTTAGTAGGGGGACTTCAAAGACTTGGTTTAGCATAATCATAGAATCCCAGAAATATATTGATCAATGATGTTGGCTAAGGCATATACCATATTCTTCCCACTTTCAGCATAGGCCTAAATCAAACCATGTTCAATTTCCAAATACCCAGTATTCGTTTACTATAAAATAAGTCAAGTAGTAAAATCTGGTTGCTTGTTTCTTATTTTTGAGTGGAAAATTATATTGGGATATTTAATTTTGAACAATAATTACAGTACATCTCTGTAGGAATCATGATTTAGAAATGCAGAGATCCTGCTACTGAGTACTTATAGTCCTGGGACAATTAAGCCATTTTCTTATGCTTCTGCTGCTTCTTATTGGTGCAGCAATGGGAAACAAATTTTACAAATTACCATTAACTGAGGGAAATGCTAATTCTATTTATTAGATAAAATTAATGTATTTAGATCATGTTAGTATTCTGCATCAGGTGGGACCAAATCAGCTGTTTAATGAGGTGGGGATGCAATTGCATTAACTGAATACATGGTCTGAGCATGTGGATCGCTATATTCCTCTATTGACCTGAATTTTTCTCTATGCACGAGAAAGAAAATTCATTAAAGATAAATTCACTGAGTATCTATTTTATGTATGGTACTGTATTTAGAGATGATTACATAGAAAAGCTACATCATAATTGTAACAGAAATGACAAATCAGTTAAGATGAGTCTAACTTCAGGCTCTTCTTTTTTACTTGCTGTGTCATTTTGGACAAGTCCTTTAAACTCGCAGGATCTTAGTTTCCTTTTCTGTAAGGTATGAAAATTGAGCTGGGTGACTATTAATGGTTTGTGATTTTAAATTTATATATTGATGATTCTAAAATATATTTAGCCAAATAAAGTTAAACATATCAGTTTATGATAGCCCCAATTATACAGGTAAAGAGAAGAAAAAAAAGTAGAAAAAACAACAATGGATGTGACTGAACTAAGCATTCAAGAAAAAAAAAATTACCCCATAGGGATACAAACAAGGTTTGCAAGATTATCCATGCATATGTTTTGAAAATAAAAAGCTCTAATAAAAAAAATAAAATTTCCTCCATCTACACAATGACAATTCTTTTACTTAGACTTAATTGTAGGTGCTTGAGACACTAATAAGTAAAGTCACTTGCTCTTATCTGAGTCTAGATTTGAACTTAGGATTCCTGGTCATATGGATATGTTACACAAAAAGATTAATTATTTTAAGTAGAGCTTACTTTTTTCACAATTTCAAGTGAGCAAATTCTTATGATATAGTGCTATTCAGTAAAGTCAGCAGGGCATGCTCCCTTCTGTTTCTTTTATACCATTTTAAAAGGCACCAAAAGAATAAGATGCCCCACAAATGATCCAGAAAATATCTCATTATCCTCTGAGTTAGTTCAGCTTTTTTCAGATTTGTAAATAATTTTCCAAGAAATTACATATACCTAAATCTAGGCAGAATTTTTCTTGAAATTATACCTGGGACTTACTAGGATGATGGTGATGGTGGCATTTCTCATAATCATAATAAAATAATGGCTAACATTTATATATCAACTACTATGTACCAGAATCTGTAGGGAGAGGAAATACGTTCTTAGTTGATATTATTGATAATTGTTGATAGAATAATTCTGTCTTGTAACAGAGAGCATACCAAAGACTTAATCCAAAGAATAATTAAATATTTTTCCCCAACATATACATTTTGATGAAATGAAATGCTATGTAATATGTAGTGGACCAGGAATCCTAAGTTCAAATCTAGACTCAGATAAGAGCAAGTGACTTTACTTATTAGTGTCTCAAGCACCTACAGTTAAGTCTAAGTAAAAGAATTGTCATTGTGTAGATGGAGGAAATTTTATTTTTTTTATTAGAGCTTTTTTTTTCAAAACATATGCATGGATAATTTTCAACATTTATCCTTGCAAACCTTGTGTTCCAAATTCCCCCCCTTCCCTCCCATCCACTCCCCTAGATAGCAACTAATCCAATATTTGTTAAACAAGCACAATTCTTCTATACATATTTCCACAATTATCAAGGTACATAAAAAAAATCAGATCAAAAAGGAAAAAAAAAATAAGAAAGAAAACTAAATGCAAGCAAACAACAATAAAAAGAGTGAAAATGCTATGTTGTGATCCACACTCAGTTTCCACAGTCTTCTTGCTGAGTGCAGATGGCTCTCTTAATCAGAAGATCATTGGAATTGCCTGAATCATCTCATTTTGAAAAGAGCCATGTCTGTCAGAATTGATCATCATATAATCTCCTGTTCTGCTCACTTCACTTAGCATCAGCTCATGTAAGTCTCTCCAGGCCTCTCTGAAATCATCCTGCTGATTGTTTATTATAGAACAATAATTCATAATATTCATATATCATAACTTGCACAGCCATTCTCCAACTATGGGCATCCATTAAATTTCTAGTTTCTTGACACTACAAAGAGGACCACCACAAACATTTTTGCACTTGTGGGTCCCTTTCCTTCCTTTATGATTTCTTTGGGATATAAGCCCAGTAGAAATGCTGCTGGATCAAAGGGTATGGACAATTTGATAGCCATTTGAACATAGTTCCAAATTGCTCTCTAAAATGGTTGGATCCAACCACTTTCACAATTCCACCAATATGTAAAGTGTCCCAGTTTTCCCACATCCCCTCCAACATTCGTCATTATTTTTTCCTGTCATCTTATCCAATCTGAGAGGTGTATAGTAGTTCCTCAGAGTTATCTTAATTTGCATTTCTCTGATCAATAGAGATCTAGAGCAGCTTTTGCTATGATTAGAAAGGGTTTCAATTTCTTCATCTGAAAATTGTCTGTTAATATCCTTTGACCATTTATCAGTGGAAGAATGGCTTGAATTCTTATAAATTTGAGTCAATTTTCTATATATTTTAGAAATGATGACTTTATCAGAACCCTTGAATAAATTGTTTTATTTAGTTTATTGCTTTTCTTCTAATCTTATCTGCATTTGTTTTGTTTGTACAAAAAGTGTTTAACTTAATATAATCAAAATTATCCATTTTGTATTCAATAAAGTACTCCAGTTCTTCTTTGGCTACAAATTCCTTCCTTCTGGTGGAGGGAATTTTCATACCAGAAGATACTAAATGGGTGTAATTACAGGTCTATACCAAACCATTGTATACATACATACATACATGAATATATGTGTTTATGTAATATATGTGTGTATATATCTGATAGATATGTGCATATGTAAAATGTAACATACTTGAGTAAAAGTCATTGCCATGGTTTGTACCTGTGATTTCATTAATCTACGGAACTACTGGCAGGGAAATCATCTTCAATGATGTAGATGCAGTAACATGCCTGTTACTTGGAGTCCTAAACTGTTTCAGGGGCACTGAGAATTTAAGTGGTTTTCCCATAGTCCTACAACTAAGAGGTGTCAATAGTCCAAAGTTTTAACCGATATTTTCTTGATTCTAAACTCTACTGTCTACATAACATGCAATGCCAAACTTCTTCACAAATATCTTTGGCATGTAGCCAATCTTGTGATGAACTATATAATGCATACAGGAATCCAATTGAACTTATTATAAATCAAACAACTTTTAGGGAATAATTAATAGCTGGAATTATGCACAAAATATAAAATTCCCCTCTCTAGAAAACAGTAATGAAATCATATCAACTTTTACACAAATTCGTACAACAACCAGTATCCTAATTTCAATACAGATACCACTTTGTCTCTTTTTTCTGCTTCTAATTATTCATCTACGTAGGAATTAGGAACAAAAAAATCTATGCTTATTAAATGGAAATATTTCCATTAGAAAATTATTCCTTTGCATATTCACAAGCTTTCCATTTTCAACTTCGTATGTTTCTTGTTTTTTTCTATAGAAAATTCCAAGCACTACAATAGGTCCCACCCAGGGTAATGTGTCCTATTATTGATTTTTTAATAGTTCTCACCCTGGCAGCTTTTTTTACAAGTGACTTGCTGATTATTTCCCTGCTATTATGGACGAGTGCAGTCCAATAAAAAAATTATGTCCAGTGTGCATTTCACTCAGTTGAGAAATCACAAATTTCTGCTTTAATCCTCATCCTGCTATCCTGACTGAAGAAAATAATGCAAACCTTTTATAGATTCAAATTATTGTTATCCTCAAGTATAAATGTTTAACAAATAGCTCAGTCTCTGGGGTTAGTTTTTCTATCAGATCCTAAAGATGATCACTTTAATTGTAGGAAGAATGGCAAGGGTTTATTATTGAGCTTTGTCTTTAATTACAAATCATTTAAGAAGTGGCTTAAAATTCATTTCCTGTAGTGTTTAGTGCTGCTTTTTGAATATTAAACATTACTTAATTATGTTGAGTTGCCAATGCTTTCATCTAAACGGCAAAGGAAGAAATACTTTATTACATATGTAAAACAGAAAGTCTGATACAGGTGTTTCTAGTTTTCTAAAGGAAGAGGGATTTGCATAGCACAGAAGTAAAAAGCAGAAAACTAGACATGGCAAAAATAAAACAACAGGTTGAGATAAGAAGTGGTTCAATAATGTAAAAGGGGAAAATGTTTGTTATTCAGCTCAAATAGAAGAAAATGTAATAAGAGTGGCAGAATAAGATTGCATTGTATTAAAAAAGCAAGTATACAATAATGATGGGAAGGGCATGGTGGTGTTTAGAGAATAAAGGGCTTGCAAAGGGGCAGATGTATTTATATAGGTATTGATTTGGAGTGCTTGGCTAATGAGATCCATGTGACAGGTTGTGTCCTTTGTTCCAGTAAACATGGTTCATTGATATCAGATATAGAGGAGAAGAATGTGGGATAATAAGCAATATAAAATCAGAGATAGAGAAGGAAATGAAAACTTAAGATTAAAATGCTGTTATCTGGAGCAGAGGCAGACAGAGGATTAAAAATAAATTTCAAAGTTAATGAGTCTGTTTCAGATTAATATGAATTCTATTATCTACACCTAAAAGGCCTGAAAGTAGTATAGTTTTGTTGTTTTTTTTTTTAGTTATATGTCCAAATCTGATCAAGCTGATTTCTCTTCCAAGACAGATACACACACATGTATGTATGTATGTATGTATGTATGTATGTATTAATGTTACGTTTTACCCGAATGCTATCTTAAACATGATTTTCCTCTACAATCTTCTTGACAAGCATTATCTAGATAACAGTGATGGAAAATTCACTCTCTTGTGAGACAACTTTCTGTTTTGAAAGTTCTAATTGTTCATTGTACTGATATGCCAGGGCTCATATGCATCAATGTCTGTCCTTGTCACTATGTGGCCCACATGGAGACACAATAGACATCACTATCCTTTTCTTCCCTTACCCTTTTCCAAGGGAGTAATTCCCATCAAGAAGAGAAACAGGAAATCTTGCTCTCCTCAGAGAGATGTGGTGCTGGGCTAGAATTGTATTTATTTACTTCCTTAAATAATGATTAGTCTAGGGGATATGGTTCAAGCTAACGTCTGATAACTGTTTCATTGTTGTGAATGGAGGACAATGAGGACCATGAGCTCTATATCCAAATCTTGACCCTTTTCCCATCAAATACCAATTCTGTAAGGAATACACATACCATTTACCTAAGAAAATTTATTTACCTAAAGTCCAGAAAACCAGACAAGCAGAAAGGATATGTAGAAAAGAATATATATACTATATTATATAAAGGAGCTCTCCAGTTGGGAGCAAGCTAACTTAGTTCAATCAAGAGAAAGTCCCATATATAAGCCAAGGGAAAGTTCCCTGAAATCTATAGTGTTACAAACTGGGAATAGGTACTGCAAATTCCTCTTATGTCTTTCTAGACTCTTTACCTTCAGCATGCTACAATGAGGTTGACCTTGTCTATGTTCTGTCTTGAAACTGTAAGCCAGAAATATCAGAAGTGATTTGAAGGTTGAAGATTACTAGAAGTGATTTGGTGAGAATTGAAGAACTCTATCCTGATTTTCCAATGTCACCAAACTTCTGACACAGGCATTGCAAATTGATTTACACTCTAAGTATAAAGTTTCATACCAGTGGTCTATGGGACTGAGGCTGCAAATACAAAAATTATGTTAAATTATTGTTTGTTACTCAATGATTGGATGTTGGAGATATATAACTTAAATTAAAATATATATAAAGCTTAGATAAAATAGATCTCTCAAGGGATCATGTCCTCTTCTAAAAATTATGAGATAAGATCCCAACAAAGCTGGTTAATATGCATAGTTTTTTTTTTTTTCATGATAAAAAAACAAGACAAAGTTCCTCTTGAAATCTAAGTAAAAAGGTTGTGATCAATAGAGAAGAAGATTTGTAAGGAAGGCTTTCTGGAGCAAGTAGTATTTGAAGTAAGATTTAGAGAATGAGAAGTTAACAAAATTAGGAATCAAGATTTTGGGCATAGGAAAATCATTTAAGCAAGGGTAGGAAGGCAAAGCACTGAGCATCCTTACATGACATAGAGGTGTCTTATTTTCCAGGACACAGAATGGCTGAATTTGAAATAAATGGAAAGCTCAAGCAGTTCTGGGTGATAAAGCACCTATAAAGTCATTAGATTTTTATCTTTATCTGGAAATCATTACAAAACCACTAAAGACATTTAGGCAGAGTAATAACAAGACCAATTATATATAAAAGATATTCTGATGCATAATACATGGATGAGATGCTAGAAAGAGTGGAGATAGAAAGATCCAGAAGACCTGGGTATTATTCATGGGAAAAATAAGGGAGTCCTCTATTATGGTATGGATAATGAGAATTGATTAGAGGGGTAATATTATAGAGATGGAATCAATGGGACTTGCAACTGACTAGATGATGAGATAAAAAGTCCTATTCTAATCCATATGTCCTCTGCTATGGACAGGAATATGAAGTGCAGTGTTTTTGATGCTATCCAGATTTTTCTAGAGCATTTTTAAGCTATTAAGGCTTTGAATTGTACCAAGACTTTTGGAACAATCTGTATTTCTAATAATTCAGCCTTTTTTGACTGCTGTGTTATATTGTTGAAAATCCTGGTATTATAGCAGTCTTTTAGGCATGGATTCAGGAACATTTAGGTTCATATCCTGCCTTTGATATTTATGGTCAGTGGCCATGAGCAAATCCCATAACTAGGAGACATAGACAAACAGACCCAGAGAGATGGAGGGAGACCTAGAAACAGGGAGACAAAAATAGAGAGAAACAAAGAGACACAAAGAAACAGAGAGATAAAGAGACAGGGAGAAGAGAAAGGAGAGAGAGGCAGAGAGAAAAAAGATATACAGAGACACACACAGAGAGAAATAGAGACAGAGAGACAGAGAGAGAGAGAGAGAGAGAGAGAGAGAGAGAGAGAGAGAGAGAGAGAGAGAGAGAGAGAGAGAGAGAGAGAGAAAGAAGGAGGCAGAGAGGGAGAAGGAGAGGTTAAAGTATAAGACTTAAAAAACTATAAATTTTGAGAGAAATATGTGATGGCTCAGGAAGGGGAAAAATGACAATTGGGACTGCATGTATTTCCAGACACATCATTTTTCAAAGTATGTCATTTTTTTTCATAGGTGAGCTAAATCAAAACTCTATTATTTCTGCTCTTCCATCTTCTGCACATCTAGAAGAAAAACGGCAAGGAAATTGCACAATGATGTGGGAACTAGAATTATAAAACTAAGTAATTAAGTTCCAAAATGAAGTATTATAAAAAGCTATGGAGAACAATATAATATAGCTCCTTAGGAAGGGTAATTGTCCTATAGTTTGGCATACTTTCCTTATCGATACTAAAGTTCCTGCAATCCCAAGTCCAATATTTTTATAGTGATTAGAACAACAAACTGAAAAGAAAATTTAGGTTACCATGTATATTGTTATTTATATTGTACAGTCAAATCACTGCCACTGGCTCTTCATTTACAAATTTTTTTCCCCAAAAAAATAACCATTTTGCTTCAAGAACTAATATCCAATTGTGAGCTTTCTGTGGATCCTGGACAAAGTAAACATGATATATGGATAAAAGGCAGCATAATGCAATAAATAATTGACTTTGGAATCAGAAAGACTGAAGTTCAAGTTCACTGTTTTACAACTGCTTATTTTATGAACCCAGGAAAGTCACTTAGCCTCTTAGTCTATCCAGGCAATTCTTTAATTTTTAGAAAATTTGTGGAATTGCATTAGCAAAGAAAGTTTCTCACCAGGAACTCTACTCTCATGAAATTATAGATCCTGTCATGCACCCTTCATTCTCTCCACTATTTCTTAAAAACAAATAAAAACTTGCCTATGGATCAGGTTTGTAGCAGGAATATATCAAATTATGTAACATTTACCAAAATAAGATCTATTTCATGGTAAGTGTTCAATACATATTGTTATATTATTTATTATTATTATTATCATTATTATTATTATTATTATTATTATTATTATTATTATTATTATTATTATTATATTGGGAATAGGATAAAGAGATTTCATTTTAAATAATGTAGTCTTACTGAAAGGGAAAGACTGAAATATAATGGCAATTGGGATTTAATATAACAGAGAGGTCAGGATATTTATGCTGTTTCTGTTTGGCTCTACCTTCCAGAAGGATGATAATAAACTGAAGTTTCTTCTTTGTTGCTTCTTAGTTGACAAAAATGGATGTTTGCTCTATATTTTTGTTACCAAAACAAATCTTCCTAAATGGCATTACCAGAATAGAATTATTTCAGTTTGAAATGCTTGTCATTTACTTTTAAACATTGACCACATAATAAAAGTAGATATCCAAAAAAGAACGTGGATGCCAATAAATTAATTGACTACAGGTATTGTTATATCTATTTTATAGTCGGATTACTGACTCTGTTTCTTCATTGACAAAAAATCTTCCCCCACCCCACTGTCAAGGTATGAGTCTTTTACTTCATGAAGTAATCTCTAAATGCTAATTGTGGCAGTCACTGGACTGAATTAAGATAAAAAAGTTTGTCTTTGACTCATATTTCTTCCTGCTGTTACTTTTTACTAATTTTCCATACCTCTCCAATCTTCCTAGCAAACGTTACACAATACTCCATTTTCTTTCCTCTCACGAACTGCTAGGGTCTATTATTGTGAGGTTCAAATCCTGTCTTCCTCTATTAAGAACTGAGTTCTGCTCTTCCCTCAAGGCACTGTTTTGTGTTCAGCAACTCATGAAGTAATGCAAAGTGATAGTGATTTAATGCATTACTTCTCTCAGCCAACATTTTAATTCTAATGGTCACCTTCAATGTGAAAACTATAGGAAGGTTTCATTTGTACCAATGAAACCAGTTAAGAAAGATACTTATGGACCGAGTAAAGAAGCCTTTATTGAAAGATGCTCTAAATCATTATTGATCAGAGAAATGCAAATTAATAATATTAATATATTGGCTAAAATGACAGGAAAAAATAATGATGATTGTTGGAGGGGATGTAGGAAAACAGGGACATTGATACATTGTTAGTGAAGTGGTGAACTGATTCAAACCATTCTAGAGAGCAATTTGGAATTATGTCCAAAGGGCTATCAAACTGTACATACCCTTTGATCTAGCAATGTTTCTACTGGGTTTATAATCCCAAAGAGATCTTAAAAGAGGGAAAGGAACCCATATGTGCAAAAATGTTTGTGGCAGCCCTCTTTGTAGTGGCCAGAAACTGGAAACTGAATGGATACCCATCAGTTGGGGAATGGCTGAGTAAGCTATAGTATATGAAGGTTATGGAATATTATTGTTCTATAAGAAACAATCAGCAAGATGATTGCAGAGAGGCATGGAGAGACTTACATGAACTGATGCTAAGTGAAATGAGCAGAACCAGGAGATCATTGTACATGTCAACAGCAAGATTATATGATGATCAATTCTGAAGGACATGGCTCTTGTCAACAATGAGATGATTCAAACCAGTTGCAATGATCTTGTGATGAAGAGACCCATTTGTACCCAGAGAGAGGATAGTGGGAATTGAATGTGGACCACAACATAGTATTTTCACTCTTTTTGTTGTTGTTTGCTTACATTTTGTTTTCTCATTTTTTCTCCTTTTTGATCTGATTTTTTTCTTGTGCAGCATATTTGTGGAAATATGTATAGAGGAATTGAATGTGTTTAACATACATTGAATCTGCAGGAGGGGATAAGAGAAGGGAAGAAAAAACTTAGAACACAGGTTTTTGTAGGGGTGAATGTCAAAAATTATCCATGTATATATTTTTAAAATTAAAAAAAAATAAAGAAACCTTTTTTACAACCTTCAGTCCATGACAAAATTCAGCCCATTTCAAAGCTCATTTTTAAAAAGTACATAAACAGAGGAAAGTTGTGTTGCACAAATTCTTTTTAATTAGTTTGTGTATTATAAGTTTAAAAAAACTTGTTCTTTATCTACATTTAATATATATTATTTATTTATATGCTCCAAGTGAAAATCAGCAGGTAGAGTGGAAAGAGTTAGACTTAAAATCAAGGACACTCATATTCAAATCTTCCCTATGACACTTTGGCCTGGGAAAATGTATCAACCTCTCATTGTTGCTTATATATTTGGTAGAGGAAGTTTGCTCACATAGAATTCCCCATATTAAGGACATCACAGGTTTTTACCAAAAAATAATAACGATGATGATGATAATGGTGTTAATAATTCCCAAGCATATGATTCTCTTCACTAAGGAGCTGGTAGTGAGTGGGCAAAAGAAAACCAGTCATTGAATAAGGCAGTAATCAATAGTTAGTTATAAAGGTAGAAATAGAATCTATGTGCTAAATGAAATAAGCAGAACCAGGAGATCATTATACATGGCAACAACAGGACTATACAATGATCAGTTCTGAAGGACATGGCTCTCTTCAACATTGCGATAATTCAAACCAGTTCTAACTGTTAAGTGATGAAGAGAGCCATCTACACCCAGAGAGAGAACCATGGGAACAGAGTATGGAACACAACATAACATTTCACTCTGTTGTTATTTGCCTGCATTTTGTTTTCTTTCTCAGTTTTTCTTTTTCTTCTTTCTTGATCTGATTTTACTTGTGCAAAAAGATAACTATAAATATGTATGCATATATTAGATTTAACATGTATTTCAATATATATAACATGTACTGGACTACCTGCCAGCTAGGGGAGGAGGTCAGGGGAAGGAGGGGAAAATTTGCAACAAAAGATTATTCAAGGATCAATGTTGGAAAAATTACCTATGCATGTTTTGTAAATAAAAAGCTTTAATGATAAACAAACAAATAAATAAATAAGAAATAGAATCTATGTCTTGTGATTCTCAAGCCAGTTCATGGGGGTTCATGTTCCCCAACTAAAAATGAATAATTTTTATGAGTGTATATTTAATACTTACTGATATGGGGAATTTAGAATAACCCATCCGTGAGGTAGGAAATATGAGTATTATTCCTGTATACAAAGTATCTAGGATTTCTTTGTCTTAGAGAGAGGGCAATTTCAGTTCACTCGTCACTTAGAAACTAACATTTTAGGAAGTTGCCTGAGTTATATTGAAGGATCAGAAAATCATAGATATGGAGGTAGAACAGAGTGTAGAGGTCATTGACCTCTCATTTTATGGATGAGGAAACTGAAGTATATGGAAGTTTAGTGACTTGCTTAAGGTCGCACATGTCATAATTGGTAGAGAGTGGATTCAGACTTACAAGATCCCAAATGGACCCTCCAAGTTGTAGGACCTTCCCACTACTTCTCACAGATTAAGTGACTTTCCTGGGGTTATTCAGTTATCAAGTGTCAAAATGGATTATAAAGCCATATAAATCCAGCACTCTAACCTCTATCATTATTTTTTTTTAATTTTAATAATAAGAAAATTGATGTTTGCAAAGATGTAGTGATCAGTCTCATGGTCTGTTAAAGAATTAATAAGCACTATGACTGGGATTTAAACTGAAGCCGCCATGTCACAGGTCTCCTTCCAATATATTGGGTCCTATTCCTTATTGTGAGCATTGTGTATGCTGGACTTCCAAGTATTGTCTTCTTCGCCTTGCTCTCTCTGCTCCTTAAAAATTCTCATATATTTTTGATTTCAAAACCACTTCTAAAAGCACTTTTCCTTGCTTCCTTTAATGGTCCTGCCTAATTAATTTTCTCATGTATTTTACTACTCTCAGCTGTCTATGATTCTCTAAGATCTTGCAGTATTTCACACAAAAGTTTTGGGTGCATTACAGTTCTCTACAAAACAGAAGTTATATTGAAGAAGCCTATGAAATAAATCAAACATTAAAGAACTCTCTTGCTTGGCACCATGTCTGTAGATAGAATTTGTTCTAGAGTACAGAGCCAAGATGTCAGAGAGGAAACATGTCTTAATTTGAGCTCTTCCTGATGTCCCTCAGATCAATATCAAATCATGCCTCTGAATTGGTTTTGGAATGACAGAACCCACAAATATGTGGAGTATAACAAATTTCTAGAAGAAGATATTTTTGAAGAATTTCACAAAAGGTCTCTTTCAATTTTTTTGAGGTTTTTTTTAGCCAAAATACAGCAGTGCTGGCTACTCTGTCCTGGTTAGAAGCCAGTATATTAGCTATGAGACATCCAACACAGATACAAAAGCAAATAGTGATCCTCTGAACTCCAGAATAAAAGAGGATTTGACAATGCCAACCCAGCACTAAAGTCAACAGCACAGACCAGCACAGCCACTGTAGAAGAAACTAGGGACAATCTCCCTTTTGCTCTAGACCTCAACCTTTTTAAAAATGAGCACAAAAAGCAAAAAATAACTCTGACCAGAGATAGTTTTCTATGGAGAAAAGAAAACCAAACCTCAAACTTTGAGGGCACTAAAAGCAAATTGTCTCCAGATGAAAACTCAAAGGATGGTATGAATTGATTTCCATCTCATAAGGCTTTTTTGGAAGAATTACAAAAGGATCTTAAAAGAGACTTAGAAGAAAACTGGGGAAATGAAATAAGAACATCACAGAATTTGGAAAATGAAAACAAGTTATATGAAGAAAACTCCTTACAAAATAGATTTAGTGAAATTGAAAAAGAAAACAAATCCTTGAAAAGCAGAATTTGTGAAATGGAAAAAATTATTGAAATTATTTAAAATGGAATTGGTGGGTATAATTATTTTAACATGTATACGGTATATCATGTTGATGGCAAGAATGTCATCTAGGGGAAGTAGTGGGGGGAAAGAAGGGAAAATCTGAAATTCAAGGCTAGCAAGGGTCAATGTTGAAAATTATCCATGCATATGTTTTGAAAATAAATAACTTTTAAATTAATTAGTTAATTGAAAAATTCAATCAGCCAAATGCAGAAGGAGCTAAAAAAGGTAACTGAAGAAAATAATTCACTAAAAATTAGAATTGGACAAATGTAAATGAATGACTCAATGAGACATCAAGAATCAGTCAAACAGAGACAGCTAAGTGGCACAGTGGATAAAGCTCCAGCACTGAAGTCAGGAAGACCTCAGTTCAAATCTGGCTAGATACTTACCACTTCCTAGCTGTGTGGTTCTGGCAAGTCACTTAAGCCCAATTGCCTCAGGAAAAACAAAACAAAACAAAACAAAACAAAACAAAAAATCAGGGAAACAAAACCAAAAAAAAAAAAAAAGAAGAAGAAGAAGAAGAAGAAAATGTAAAATGCCTCATTGGAAAAACAACTGACTGGGAAAATAGATTTAAAAACATCTAAGAATTATTAGACTTCTTGAAAACCATTATGAAAAAAAGAGCCTAAAAATCATCTTTCTGGAAATCAACAAGGAAAACTTCCCTGATATCCTAGAACCAGAGATTAAAATAGCCATTGAAAGAATTCAGCTAATCATCTTCTGAAAGAGACCCCAAAATGAAAACTCCAAAGAATATTGTAGCTAAACTTCAGAATTATTGAACCAAGGAAAAACATTGCAAACAGCCAGAAAGAAAGAATTCACATATTGAGGAGCTACAATCAGGATTACCCAGAACCTAGCAGTGTCCACCTTGAAGGTCTAGAATCTGATATTCTGAAAGGTAAAGGAACTTTGATTGCAGCCAAGATTCAACTATCCACCAAAACTGAGAATTATCTTTCAGGGAAGAAGATGAATATTCAATGATACAGGTGGATTTCATTTATTTCTTATGAAAAGACTAGTGCTAAAAAAACAAACAAACAAACAAACAAACAAACAAACTTGACTTCCAAATGCAGAATTCAAAGGAAGCATAAAAAGGTAAAAAGGAAACAATTCTTGAGAACTATATTCTGTTATGGATATGTACATAGAGGGTGCAGGTATAATTTGATTTTATTGTGAGAATATAAAAAAGTAACAGAAGTGGAAAGGGGATTGTACTGGGAAAAAAGAGGAAAATGGAGCTAAAATTAGGGAAATTACATCTCATGAAGAGGCAAAGAAGGCCTATTACAATTGAGGGAAAGAAAAAAGGGGAATGAACATTGTGTGAATCTTACTCTCATCACATTTGGCTCAAAGAGAGATCATTAGACATATTTAGCTTCACAAATAAACTTGTCTCATCCTATAGTGAAGTAGAATGCAAAGGGGGAGATTAATAGAAGGGAAAACATAAGTAGTAGAGGAAAGGTATAAGACAGAGGAAGAAGCTGTAAAGGGAGAGGGCTATTTTAGGCAGGTCATGGTCAGAATCAAAATACTGAGGAGAAGGAAAGGGGGAAAGGAAAGAGAAAAAGCATAACTTTGGGTAAATAAGATAGCAGGAAATACAGAATAAATCATTCTAACTATGAATGTGAATGGGATGAATTCTCCCATAAAACGAAATTTTATAGCAGACTGGAATAAAATCACAATCTTACAATAGTTTGTTTACAAGAAACACATTTAAAGCAGAATGAAAGCTACAGAGTGAAGGTAAAAGACTGGAGCAGAATCTGTTATGCTTCAGATGAATTAAAAAAAAAAAAAGCAGGCATAGCAATCATGATTTCCGATCAAATAAAAGGAAAAATAGATTTAATTAAAAGAGATAAGGAAGGAAATTATATCTTGCTAAAGGGTATCATAGATAATGAAGTAATTATATCAAGAGTAAACATATATGCACCAAGTAGTAGAGCTTCCAAATTATGAAGGAGAAGTTAAGAAAGCTACAAAATGAAATAGTTAAACTATACTAGTCTGGGATCTCAACCTTGCTCTTTCAGAACTAGATAAATCAAACCATACAATAAATAATAAATAAGTTAAAGAGGTAAATAGAATTTTAGAAAAATTAGGTATGATAGATCTTTGGGGAATATTGAATGGAAATAGAAAGAAATATATGATATTTTTCTTAGCATATCATGGAACCAATACAAAAATTAACATATATTAGGACATAAAATCCCCAAAATCAAATGCAGAAAGACAGAAATAGTAAATGCATTTTTTTTCAGATCATGATGCAATAAAAATGACATGTAATTAAGAGCCAGGGAAAAATAGACCAAAAATTAATTGGAAACTAAATAATCTGATCCTAAAGAATGAGTGTGTGAAACAATAAATCATAGAACCAAACGATAATTTCATCCAAGAAAATAACAATAATGAGACAACATACCAAAATTTATGGGATGCAGCCAAAGCAGTTGTTAGGGAAAGTTTTATATCTCTAGATGCTTCCTTGTATAAAATGGAGAAAGTGAAAATCAACAACTGGGCATGCAACTAAATAAGCTAGAAAAAGGACAAATTAAAAACTCTCAAGCAAATACTAAATTTGAAATTTTACCAATAAAAAATGGAGATTAATAAAATTTAAAGGAATAAAAAACTATTAAACTAATAAACCAAATGAAGATCTGGTTTTATGAAAAAACCAACAAAATAGATATACTTTTAGTTAATTTGATTAGAAAAAGGAAAGGAGAAAATCAAACTGTTAGTATCAAAAATGAAAAGGATGAACTTTTCACCAATAAAGAGGAAATTAGAGAATATTTAGGAGATATTTTGCCCAATTGTATGCTGATAAATATGACAATCTAAGGCAAATGGATAAATATTTTCAAAAAATGTAGATTGCCAGATTAACAGAGGGAATAAATTATTTAAATAGTAGCATTTTAGAAAAAGAAATTGAACAAGCTATTAATCAGCTCCCTAAGAAATAAAATCTCCAGGTCTGAATGGATTTACATGTGAATTCTATCAAACATTTAAAGAAAAAGTAATTCCTGGACCCACATTTAACACCACATACTAAGATGAGATAAAAATGGGTCCAAGATTTAGGCATAAAGAATGAAATCATAAATAAATTGGAGGGACATGGGATGGTTTACCTCTTGGACTTGTGGAGGAGGAAGGAGTTTGTGTCGAAGGGAGAACTAGAGAACATTATTGATCACAAAATAGAAAATTTTGATTACACCAAATTAAAAACTTTCTGCACAAACAAAACTAATGCAAACAAGATTGGAAGGGAAATAACAAATTGGGAAAACATTTTTACAGTTAAAGGTTCTGATAAAGGACTCATCTCCAAAATATACAGAGAATTGACTTAATTTATAAGAAATCAAGCCATTCTCCAATTGATAAATGGTCAAAGGATATGAACAGACAATTTTCAGATGATGAAATTAAAACTATTTCCACTCATATGAAAGAGTGTTCCAAATTACTATTGATCAGAGAAATGCAAATTAAGACAACTCTGAGATATCATTACACACCTGTCAGATTGACTAAGATGACAGGAACTAATAACGATGAATGTTGGAGGGGCTGTGGGAAAACTGGGACACTGATGCATTGTTGGTGGAATTGGGAAAGAATCCAACCATTCTGGAGAGCAATCTGGAATTATGCCCAAAAAGTTATCAAAATGTGCATACCCTTTGACCCAACCATACTACTACTGGGCTTATATCCCAAGGAAATACTAAAGAAGGGAAAGGGACCTGTATGTGCCAAAATGTTTGTGGCAGCCCTTTTCATAGTGGCTAGAAACTGGAAAATGAATGGATATTCATCAATTGGAGAATGGTTGGGTAAATTATGATATATGAATGTTATGGAATATTATTGTTGTGTAAGAAATGACCAACTGGAGGAATACAGAGAGGCTTGGAGAGACTTACGTCAACTGATGCTCAGTGAAACGAGTAGAACTAGGGGATCATTATACACTTCAACAATGATACTGTATGAGGATGTATTCTGATGGAAGTGGATATCTTCAACATAGAGAAGAGCTAATCCAATTCCAATTGATCAATGATGGACAGAATCAGCTATACCCAGAAAAGGAACACTGGAAAATGAGTGTAAACTGAGAGCATTGTTTTTTTTTTTTTTGGTTTTTTTGTTTTGTTTTGTTTTGTTTCTCTTCCCAGATTATATTTACCTTGCAAATACAATCCTTCCTTTGCAACAACAACAACAACAACAAAATGCAGTTCTGCACATATATATTGTACCTAGGATATACTATAAGATATTTAATATGTATGGGAATGCCTGCCATCTAGGGGAGGGGTGGAGGGAAGGAGGGGAAAAACTCAGAACAGAAGGGAGTACAAGGGATAATGTAAAATAATAATAATAATAATACCTATGCATATGTACTGTCAAAAAATGTTATAATTATAAAAATTAATAAAAAAAAAAGAAAAAGTAATTCCACTATCATGCCAACTATTTGGAAAAATAGGAAAAGAAGTAATCCTATCAAAATCTTTTTTATAACACAGTCATGGTGCTGATACTCAAACCAGATAGGGTCAAAAAAGAGAAAGAAAATTATAGACCAATTTCCATAATAAATATTGATGCAAAATTTTTAAATAAAATATTAGCAAAGAGATTATAGCAAGTTCATCTCAGGATAATACATCATGTACAAATATTATACCAGTAATGCAGGGCTGGTTCAATATTAGAAAAAACTATTAGCATAATTGACTATATCAATAGCCAAACATACAAAATCATATGATTTTCTCAATAGATGTAGAAAAAACATTTGACAAGATCCAACATACATTCCTATTAAAAATACTAGAGAGTATAGGAATAAATGGGGTTTTCCTCAGAATTTGTTCTAATTGTTCATCAGTATGAAAACAAAGGCCCAGGGCTCAGAAAAGATCATACACATACTAGCTAGCTTTTATTTACAAATTACTTTACAATTTACAAAAATCATTACAAATATTTCATTGTATCCTCATAATGGAAAATATCCCCATTTTATAGATGAGGAAACTGAGGCAAACAAAGGTCAAGTGGCCTGCCCAGGTTCCTATAGCTAAGAAGTATATGAACCTGGATTTGACTTTTTCTTCTTGACACTAAGTCTAGTGGAAGTTCTGGAGTCTTTTTTTTTTCACTAATTGCCTCAACAATCCCAAAAAATGTCTATAATGTTGTAGTATCATTTGTGCTAGAGCTTGAGTACATATAAACTGCAATGTTATTTCAACATTCAACTATTCTGGTGACCAGTATTTTATAGGAAAATATTTTGAGATCTTTGGAAGCAGATGATCTTTTGCTGACCAATATGAATTTCAGTGGTATTCCTCATTATTAGTTACTGCTGTGAGAAAAGGAGAAATGTTTATTTACTGCTCAGAAGATTGCTACACACTTAAATGATTATTTGTTAACACATGTTGTTCTGGTGAAAGTGATTTTATTCAAATAAGTAAAATTTATTCTCTATGTTTTTCTCCTCCAAAATCATTCTAAGAGCTGGCATTTTAGAGTGGCATGTTCTACAATGTGATGCCATTGACCTTAACTAGTTTTGTTTTTTTTTTCCTCCTGGGGTCATGAAGGTTAATTGGAGTTCTGCCTACTGAGTGATAAACAATGTCTGCTGTGGAGCAGATTTTTTCTATGTTAAATCAGAGAGCCTTTCATCCTGTGATGCTCATTGATCATGATGATATTGCCAGCAAACAGTGAAGATGGAAAGAACAGAGTAATTTTCCCATAGCAATAGAAAAAATATTGTCTAATCTAATTAACTTTTAATAAAAAAGAGGAAAGGAGAAGAAACTAAGAATATTGATTGTTCATAACCCCCAAACTAAATAGAAATATCTTAGAAAGAGGGAGATTAGAACAAAATCACAATAAACTCTTTGACTTTAGCAAAATTTTCTTTAAAAGCAGAAATCTGTAGCAGTTCCTTTTTAAAAATGTAAATGTATTTCTTTGATAATATCCCAGTTAGTCACCTACCTCCTTTATGAAGTTTCTCTGATTCCTTTGTTTGGAAATGTCCTTTCCCTCTTCAAACTTTCATAATATGTTCATGTAGCACACCAGTTTGTGCTACTTTCCTGAATTCTACTGGCATTGACAGGGCAAGCCTCAGAAATAAGTTAGATAATATTCTCAGGTTTCTGAAGATACAACTGAGAATCTGGATATCTAGTACTAGTACTAGTTTGCTCTTACCAACAATCAGTTGGACTTAATTAGATGCATTAAAATAAGATTTTATTTAATTAGATATAGTAATGATAATTTAAAAAACTTTCTCCCCAAAGTCGAAGAAATAGTGATATATTAGTAAATGTTTAACAACTGACTCAAAAAAGTACAACATAACTCTTAGTTTAATCTACATAATTAATTTCTTAATGTTGGGTATTCAACAAAGTCATGCACCGAGTCTTGATTGATAACATTTACCAATTTCTTAGATGTAAATTCAGGTAAATTTTGACACTGAAAATTAACATTCAGCTGTCTTTTCCAAGAATGGCCCTAGCTGAGTTTGTCCCTGTTTATATGCTCTATTATAATTACTTCATTACAGTATACTGAGTATAAACCAATCATCATATCACTAGGGAACCATTGTTTGTTGTAAGATTAAATCAATCATACTGAATTAAAGAACTATTAATCACCATGCTAAACTAGATAACCAGTGCTTATCAATTCCACTGACTTAATACCTTGTTAGAATCTTTGTTCCAAATACAGAGTTCTGGCCCATAACAATGTGGTTATCTGGAATTAGGGAAGAAAGAAGAGAAGCCTTCTCCCCATGTCTTTCCAAGAACAGCTTCCCTTGAGGGCCTTAACTCCAACTCAGAATTCTCAAAACTGGAGACCTCTACCCTTCCTTTACTGCTCTGCTATTTTTAAATATGGGTCTGGAAATATGTCTAATTCTTTCAGCCAAACACAATATATTTTCTATGTGGTAACAACTTCCTTTCATCCTTTGGCAAAAATCCTATAATCTTCTCAAATAGAGCAAGAACTTAGTTGTCCCTAGCTTATCATTTAACTGATTGAATGGGAAAAAAGTCCCCATTATAATATAATAATTACAATTAGGGTCATATGTCAAGGATGTATGGTTTTCTTGGTATTTTAACAATATTTACCAAGGTATATTTGAGGCTGTCCCTAATTACTAGACTTAAACAAGCTATCTGAAGCTCAGAAAGACCATTTGAGTTTTCCATGGTTATAAAACTATTAAGAATCTAAGAGATTTTGAACTCATGTCTTCCTATATATTGTAAATCATTCTGTCCAGTATATGTATAAATAAGGATATGGATTGCTTTTCATGATTTCATTGATATGGAGACCTCTCAGATGAGAGACCTTACTTTCATGATATAGATTGGGATGCTTTTTCGAAATATTTTTAGAAAGTTGTTTAATAAGAGTTTAACTAACATTCCAAGGGGGCATACAGTAAATATGTATCACAGGTAGCACTTGAACCCAGTTCTTCCTAGATCCATACACTACATATATCTATCTTTCATAAAAGTCTTTAAAAGTATTTGTTAAATCGAATTTGCATTGAGGAAATTATTAAAATTAGTAAATAATTAAATGATCTAATGTGATACTTCAAGTTAAATCCAAAGCTTTAAACTGAAAGAAAACTAGATGGAAGAGATCTTTCTGTTTGCATTTTTAAAATTTTAAAATGGATGGAAATGCCTTTACTGTTTAAAAGAGCCTAACCCCAAGTGGTATTATGACTGAGAATAATTGAAGAGAGTGGGAAATCTGTTTCTTTATTCAGACAAGAGTCAGAAGAATTTCCTAAGGATTAAAAACTCTACTGATAATTGTTATACACACGATTGCATGTCAAAGAATAATATTCACTATTAAAATACAGCCAATTAATATTAAATCTTCAGTTGCCACATGCAGTTTCTAAACTTAAAGATGACCCCAGGTCCTCAGATAATATATTATCAGAGCCCAAATTCTGTATATTCTTCCAATTTGTAAAAAAAGAACAAAAAACAAAACAAAACAAAACAAGGAAATATAAGCATAAAGACAGAAATAGACCAACAATCTGTTGATTGAGTATCACAATGAATAAATTCAGAGATGTTCATAAAAAGTTTGACCACAGCATCCCATTACATCATCATCATATACAATGTACAACAAACTATGATTTGTTTCAAGGAAGAACTTATCCAGATTGTTGAATTGACTAATTCTTGAAATATTGCTATATGTATCAGTGAAATATAGGATAGAAGTTTTATATCTCAGCTCATATTCTACAATAATTTTACACTCTTCAATCAAAAATCCCTTTTTGGCAGCTAGGATACATTCTCAATGAC
Organism: Sminthopsis crassicaudata; assembly: GCF_048593235.1. NCBI lineage: Eukaryota > Metazoa > Chordata > Mammalia > Dasyuromorphia > Dasyuridae > Sminthopsis > Sminthopsis crassicaudata. Next base: position 462,439,782 of record NC_133619.1, on the reverse strand, counting down.
TTTCAAGAAAAATCTGAAGAAAACACATTTCCTTATATCAGGATGTTTCCAAAAAAACAACAACAACAACAAAAAAACAAAAACAAAAAACAAACAAACAAAAAAACTATTTTCTTAATTAGCCTGGCACAAAGAAATGTTTCTACAATTTTTTTTTTTACTCTAGAAATTTCTGACAGGTATATAGTACCCAGATTTTTAAATTATACAGCATGACAAATATATTTTAAAATTCTATGAATTGTAGATGATTTGTATATTGTTTTTATGGAATTGTTGGATACCTATTTATCTCTATCACTTTTGAAGTATGAGAGGTCTTTTCATACAATTATAAAATGCGAGTTGGAAATAACCTTGAAAGTATGACTTTTATTTGAGTAGGACTCTCCTCTCTCATCCTCTAACTGTTTCACTGTTCTTTCAATAATAGAGGACTGAAGACTTTTTCACCCTTGGATAGCTACCTCAGTTCTTTGGTGGTCACAATTCTCTCCATGAAGCTCTCATTATTGTGAATACTTTTACTTGTCCTGAGATGCATCTCATTTAAAGCAAAGACATTTAATAATATAATAGGATTACAAAAAAATGTTTTTCCTTTGCTTTATTTCATAAACAGAGTGCACTCTCCTCGAAATATGCTGCTCTCTAGGAAGAATGGATACACATGGGGTCACACGTAGGGCATAGGGAAGGGTATATGATCAAAGCAGATGCATGGAGAAGCAACTATTTCCTCCATAGCCATAGAGTTACCAATATCCTCTATTGAACTGAATTACTCTTTGCTAGACCTGTTGCCTGCCAATGTGCTTTTGGCATCCTTTTCCAGGTATGGTTTCTCAACTGCTCTTCATTGGCCATCATCACTCAGATGCTCATTATATTTTCCTTTAGTTAGTTTTCAATTATACAGTTATTTCCAGAGAAACATAATACACTATCCTATGTACATTAGGGATACTGTAATAAATAAGCCCCTTCATTTTAGGGGAAGGCTAAGATCTGTCAACTAGTTCTTTCACTGACATACATTTTCTGTTGTGGAGTGTTTGTGCTAGAAATCTTTTCCCATTTACAGCTTTTCTAAATCAATTGAGAAAAATATAGCAAGTAATTTATTCTATGAAAATAACAAAGGTCAAGCTGTTTGGAAATGACTAAAAAGGCAAGTGCCCCATATTCTCAATCCTCCAGGAATAAATCATAACCTTTTTTCTCTAGAAGTATACAAATCTTTCCAGTGAGACAAAATGATTGTTCCATTTGTGGGGAGTATAATTAGAAAGGAAATAACCCTAAGTTTAGATTGATTTCAAAATAAGAAAGAGAAATCATCTGATGATTATGACATTTGTTCAAGATAAATGAGAATAGTTTGAGTCCAAAAGTGAATTTATTGCACACACCATGGTAACTGTAGACAAAATAAAATACTTGGGTGTCTTCCTAGCAAGACAAACCTAGGAGCTATAAACACAATTACAAAACACTTGACACAAATCAAATCAAATCAAAACAATTGCAAAAATATCAATTGTTCACAGGTAGGTAGAGCTAGTATATTAAAAAAAAAGAAAAAGAAAAAGAAAAACAACCTTACAGTTGTTTAAATTAGTCTACTTATTTAGCGCCATAACAATCAAACTGCCAAAAAAAATTATTTTATAGAGCTAGAAACAAAATTTATCTGGAAGAACAAAAGGTTAAAAATAGCAAGGGAATTAATGAAAAAAAATGCAAAGGTTATTGGCCTAGCAGTACCAGGCTTAGAAGTATATTATAAAGCAGCAGTGTTCAAAAGCATTTCGTATTGGATAAGAAATAAAATGGTGGACCAGTGTAATAAATTAGATACACACAACATAATACTCAAGTCCTGTAGAAATCTATAGAAAATAAGCTCCCCAATAAACAGGGAAAACATTTTTGCAGCTAAAGATTCTGATACAGGGCTTATCTCCAAACACATAGAGAGAAGTGATTCAAATTTATATGAAATCAAGCCATTCTCCAATTAATAAATGGTGAAAGGATCTGAATAGACAATTTTTGAATTAAGAAATTCAAACTATTTCTAGTCATATGAAAAGATGTTCCAAATCACTACTGATCAGAGAAATGCAAATTAAGACAACTCTGAGATACCACTACATACCTGTCAGATTGGTAAGATGACAGGAAAAGATAATGAAGAATGTTAGATGGCTTGTGGGAAAACTGGGGCACTGATGCATTGTTGCTGGAGTTGTGAACAGATTCAGCCATTCTGGAGAGCAATTTGGAACTATACTCAAAAAAATATCAAACTGTGCATACCCTTTGATCCAGCAGTGTTACTACTGGGCTTATATCCCCAATTTGGATCTATGCTCAAAGGGCTATAAAACTTTGACCCAGCTGATAACCAGTGCTACCACTGGGTTTGTGTCCTAAAGAAATCATAAAGGAGAGAAAGGGACCCACATGTAAAAAAAAATTATTAGCAGCTCTTTTTGTGGTGGCAAGAACCTAGAAACTTAGTGGATGCTCATCAGTTGAGAAATGGCTGAATAAGTTGTGATATATGACAGTAATGGAATCAGGGTCCTTGTAGTTAAGTGCCTACTTGGTGTGAAATGGTGGTTCTCTAAGCACATACTTGATGTAATGTAATGATACAGTCAATCTAGTTGGTGCATACTTAGGGTAATGTGGTGATATGATGTTCTACATCTGGTCATGCCTAGTGTGGCATCATAATGTAGTCATGCTGGAGTATTTGAGGGAGTCCCAGAGAAAGAGGGCTCTCTCAGCCACAGCTCTTAGCAGATGCTCTCAGCCACAGAAAACTTCAGGCTCCAGACTCCAAACTCCAGACTCCATTTTGGACCAGCCACATAGCGACTCTCCTGTCTCCTTCACTTCTCTCCCCTAAGACTGAGGACTTTACCTGATCCCAGTCGTTATATGAATTGATGCTAAGTAAAACAAGCAGAACTGGAAATATATTGTATACTGTAATGTTAGAGTCAGGGGCAGATCTCAAGGGCAGAGTATAAGAGGCACTCGGAGGCTTATTCTGCCTGAGCCTAATAACAGGGCATTGAAGGTATTGAGTAAACCTCATAAAAGAGGAAAAGCCTCCTCACTCTTGCTGATTATTCTCAAACTCATGCACTCTCAGTCATGTGACCTGGGGACTATAAAAAAGGGGTTGCAGAAGGTGAGAGGAGGGAATTCCAAGGGAACTCCAGGTGAACTCCAGAAGGGAAGGAAGAACTCTGGAGGGAATGCTAGAGGGAACGTTAGAGAACACTATGTAAAGAGTTAGAATAAAGACCTGTTGCTGCATAGTTGAGTGACTCGGATGTTCTTTGGGGGAACATCAAAAGAGGTAGCTCTCTGACTGAGATAATCAGAGCCTAAGACATCTGAAGATCTGGGTAAGAAACCAGTTGACCCCTGCTGATGTGAGCAGCTGGGAGTTAATGCTGTAACAGCAACATTATGTAATGATCAACTATGAAAGGCTTGGTTCTTCTCAGTGATTCAGTGATCCAAGGCCATCCCAAACAACTTTTAATAGAAAATGCTACCTGCAACCAAAAAATGAACTATGGAGATTGAATGTAAATCAACATGCTATGTTTACTCCTTTTCTCTTTTTATTTCCTCTCCTGTGTTTTTTTTTTTTTCTTTTCCTTTTTGTTCTGATTTTTATCTCTAATATGATTCATAAAAAATGTGTATTTTAAAAGTTAATATACATGCTTAATCAGAAAAAAAGAATTAAAAAATATTTTTTAAATGGATCAAAGAACTAGTAGAGAATAAGAGCCCTGCCACTGCCCTCACCAGCATCCTACAAGGGAGTTCATGAAGGGCTGGAAACCACTACTTTAGACTCTCTAAATTTTCTACAAGCCAAGAAGTGAGGATTCTGATGCTGGGTATTTGACAGCCCATCTATGCAACCCATCTTTGGGAGAATTTTTACTTGTTCACTACACTGAGAAATAATCTGGGGACTGTAAAGAAAGTGGGGGAAATGAAATGACAGGCAAAAAAGAGTTCCTGATTCGGAACATATAAATTTATTGAGCAATGTGTACCAATTTCCTAACAAATCAGAACCAGGCCCCTTCCTCAGCTTAGGGCTGTACCCAAATACACATGGGGATAAACTGGACTTTTATACATTAAAATTATTAATCAAATAAAACCTTTAAATAAAAGAAAACAATTTGACATTAGGTAATCTGATGTCTAATGTGAGGAAAGATTCCAAGTTAGGTAATAGAGAGTGAACAGCTCCATTTTCTTGAAATAAGAAAAAGAGATATCCTACCAATTATCTGTGAACAATCAAAGGAACAATAACTTACTGATCAATATGAGAACAGTTTTCAAATAAGACTTATGGGTTGCTTGAGAGGTATAATTCTAGCAAAATGCCTTGCATAAATCTTAGGATCTGACTGGATTTTTGGTCAGCATAACTTAGTTTATGTTAAGTAGGTAGAGATAGTCCACTCCTCCCTCCAGCCAAAATTGGGTTTTCTCCCAATTCCTACAACTGAATAACTTTTACAGAACGTGTATCAAATTCATAACTAATTAAGAAAGGAACTGAGTTAGATGAAGAATTGATCACAAGATGGAGTCAGTGTGGTTCATTCAATTCACACAATTAACCATTTGTTGCTCTACTTCCCTTAATTTCTCATTTTCGATTTATCCCATCATATATTACTTACCTATTGGCAACATCCATAAGATTTTTTGATATATTCATAATCAAAATTACACAAATCATATTATAGATCAAACAATTTAAAGGGCTCACGATGGAATATATTTGATTAGAGATATTTATATATAACCAAGGTAAACACAAAATCTTAAATATAATCACCATGGAACAAAAAGTCAAAATAATACACCAATGATCATTAATATTAACTAACATCAAGTATCCTTGCATTTTAGTTACCTACTCCTGATACCAATTTAATCATTACATTTTCACTCCTAGATATCCATTGTAGTTGTCTTATCCCTGAATCTCTTACATATCATAGAATAACCTCCTAAGGCAGCTCTAAAGGAGCTTCTGTTTCTCTGGTTCCAAAACACTTGTAAAAATTCCTATATTGTGCTAAAATATGCTGGTAATAAGGCAATACATTTTAGTATCTTTTAAATTTGGTTCACCAATCCTGAAACTTCAGAGAATTTCAATTTTTATATATCACTTCTTTTATTTTATCTTTACCCGAGTCATGTACCCGATCTAAGAAGCTTTAAAAAAAATCATGGGGGTCTAACTTATAAAATGAATTCTTCTGTCTTTTAATTTTATCAGATAGATGCTTTAAAAGAAAAAAAAATAATTTCACTTTCTTTACATTTATCAGCTCAACTTATCAGTGCAATGAAAATACTTAATCTATTTTTATAACTTTTTACTAAAACATACTCAGTTTCTATACTAAATAAATTTGAAAGCTAGTCATATATGTATTTAGTACTTAGAGATTATTTGATTCTGTACTTAGTTAAATTGTAATTGTTCATTTAATTAAGAAACTTTTACTTTATATTTTTGTCTTATTACTTTAATTTTCCCATTTTGAAAATAGCATCCCTATATTATAATTTGACTACAAAAGTTAAAATTGTGAGATTTTTTTCATACTTGCATTATATTATAGTAACTTAAAGGTATTCCAGTATCAATCTATTACTGGATAGATTTTGTATCAAAACAAAGCTACAAAACTTCTACTGCTTAGCTACTATGATTAAAGAATCTATGAAATAAAAAGAAAAGATATTATTAAAATAATGTCAAGACTTGTTCCTTTCCAGAGCATAGACTGACCTGATATATACCATAACTGGAGAAAAACACCCTTCTCTTTGTTTGATTCTAGGCATAAGTAATTGCCTTAGTGAAAGATTAACTGGAGATTTCTAGGAAGTTCCCCCACACACACTCTTGAAGACTGTCAACTTGAGTTTTGAATTTTGATTTGACCTGAATGTCAAAACTGGCAAAAACTTTTAATGGAATTTCCTCCTGTATCTTTTCTTGCATAGTTTTACTGGTTGTATATAGAAACACTCAAAATTTTTGTGGGTTTATTTTATGTCCTCTAAGTTTGCTAATGTTATTGTTTCAATGACATATTTAGCTGACACTTTAGAGTTCCTTAATTATAGAAAATTCTTTTTTTGATACTTTTATAACCTTGTATAGCCTATTTTCAAAATAGCAATTATTTCTATTTCTATTGAAATACTCTCCGGTACATATTGGCTCTATGGTTCTGAAAAAGTCACTTAAGTACTCTAGGCAATTCTGTAATACTATACATTTTTAAGAAGGTAAAGAAATCATAGATTCAGTCTCTGTACCCTTAGCCTAGCTTTCTTTTAAATATCTTCTAGATCAGGAATTCCTAAACTTTTTCCTTTTGCAAGCTCCTTTTGCCCAAGAAATTTTTAGGTTACTATACATATATATATATATATATATATATATATATATATATATATATATATATATATATATATATATATATATATAACTAGGTATATAAGTCAAACATTTACTTGCAGTAAATTATAATTTTGTAGCTCCCACATTCAGTTACAAACACTCTTGGTAGAGTCACAGATCACAGTTTAAGAAGCTAGGCCCAAGAAAGTAGAGGCCCCATTTTGGGTGCCAAAATATAATGTCTGGATTAGCTCTCTGGAGGACTTCAGAATCAGCCTGAGGCTTAATCTTAGTGGAGGAGTGCAGGAAGCAGGAGAGCCACCAGGAGGATGATCAAGAATAAAACCTCTTATTTCCAGTCCTTCTCAGCCCTTAAATACTTTGGTATGATTACTTCATTACAGCACACTATGTTTGTATGAAGTAGAGAACCATTACATCACCATACTAAGTAGGAAGTATATATGTGAACTAGAGAACCATCATCTCATCAATTCCACTGAATTAACACTTTGTTGTAAGTATCCTTGTTTCAAGTATACTTCTCCAGACTTCAGTCCTCTACCCTAGATGAGGGATCAGGAATTATTTCTTGCTGTTTGTTTTTATACTTAGCTATGCAATTTTATATATTTTATATTTTAAATAGTTTTTATTTTATTTTTTATTTAATTTATTTTTATTTTAGCAATTTTTATTTACTTTATTGTATTAGACTAAAAAGATCATTGTTATCTCATAAGCCTATAAGACAATAATAGTCCTTATAGTTTGATGACTATTACTATTACATAAGTAATTAGAAAAAATACATTGGTAAATTATTCTAGAACATATGCTCGTTTTTATCATATTGTCTTGACTTAATTATGCAATATAGTTTTGGGAAATTTGCTTTCTGGTGCTAAAAATGGATGATAAATTGCTAGACTAATGAAAAGAATGAAAGTCATCATGATAATGTACCTGAAATAATCCAGTCACTTAAGATTTGGGTTAACTATGTATTATAAACATTGATTGACAAGGTTTATGAATTCATTTGGTCATCTGTGTAATAGAATTTTCCTTAATAACAAGCAACCTTCTATAATTGATTTGGTACTTTAGGCAGCTATCATATGCAAAATTATCCCATTTTGGCAACTTAAGATCTGAAAATTATTTTATTTGGTCTTTCCCCCAAACATGTGTGGTAGGTACTATATATATTTAGTATCTTTATTTTAATGGAGAAAAATAGAAACTCAAAAGGGTTGTTTAATTTAGTCATGGTTATAATATCTAGCACATTTCAGAAACCAATTTAAACCCAAATTCAATATCTGAATGACACAATGCCTAGCACTTTATTTACTATCACACACTGAATGGGATATTGAAAAGTGTGTCAAAAAGAGAGCAATCAAATAGTTAAGCTAGTTCGAAAAAATGCTTTGAGAAGATAGCAACTTTTTTTCTTCTCAGTCTCAGAAGGGAGAACAAGGACCAGAAGAGAAATTTCCCATAATAGAATGTGCTCCTTCAAGAAGTAGCAATTTGCTTTCAATTCTGTAGACAGAGATGAGTTGATGATTTATTCAACATGAAGAAAAAAGATTCATGTTTGAGGCAGGTGTTATAACATTAAAAGAAATGCATTCCAGTGAAAAGAACACTCTATTTGGAGTCAAGGACCATAGGTATAAATCCTGACTCTACCACAATCAATCTTTGTGAATTTGGACAAATTATTGAACTCTTCTGACTTTCTGTATCCTTAAAATGAAGGGATTAGACTACATGATCTCTAATATCACTTTCAGCTTTAAATAAATAGTCCTAAAATCCTAAATGACCTTTGAATGATACAGAAGGTAGGCTATATCCTTGGGCCTGGAATAAGGAAGGAAAAGGTTCAAATACTCATGACCTTCAGTTTCCTCATTCATCGAAACGGTGAAGGGAGGAATTAAACACTTGCTCACAGAGTTGTCATATTCCATTGAAATTATATGTGCATAAGATTTGCAAACTACAGTACTATAAATTGTAAATCATCATGATCATTGTCATCATCTCTTCTACTTTATTTTCATAATAGCTTTTTATTTTCCCAAATACATGCAGTTTAAAAAATATTTTTCCCGAGTTACATTCAAAACAATTTTTTACATTTATTTTTGTGTAATTTTTTACATTTGTTTTTAAAATTTTTGAGTTCTAGGTTCTCATCCTTATCCCTACCCATGATTAAAAAATTACATATGAAGTTTTGAAAAACATTTCCATGAAAGTCCAGTTGTGAAAGAAAACATAGATCTCCCACCTTAATGAAAACAGAAATCTTCAAGAAAAAATAAGTTAAGGAGAGAGACAGAGACAGAGAGACAGAGAGAGGGAGACAGAGACAGAGAAGAGAGAGAGAGAGAGAGAGAGAGAGAGAGAGAGAGAGAGAGAGAGAGAGAGAACAAGAGAGAGAGAGAAAGAGACAGAGAAAGAGACAGAGAGACAGAGAGAGAGAGAGAGAGAGAGAGAGAGAGAGAGAGAGAGAGAGAGAGAGAGAGAGAGAGAGAGAGAACTTCCATACTTCCATCTGTATTTAGACACAATAAATTCCTTCTCTGTGTATGGATAGGATTTTTCATCATGAATCGTTTAGAGTAGACACAGATGATGGTACTACTGAGAATAGCAAAGTCATTTACAACTGGTCATCCTAGAACATTGCTATTACTTTGTATACAGTACATTTCACTTTGCTTGAGTTCATGTAGAATTTTCCATGTGTTTTCTTTTCTTTTTTTTTTTTTTCTGAGAGCATCCTGATCATCATCCCTCCCCCAAGATGCTTTCTCTTTTATCATATTCCTTCTCCTTTCCATATCCCATTTCTGTCCTGTTTTCTACAGGGTAAGATATATTTATGTACCCCTGTTGAGTATGTGTATTATTTCCTCTTTGAGCAAATTCTCACTCCCCCCCTCCTTCCCTTCTCTCCTCCAGTGTAAAGGCCTTTTCTTTTCTCTTTTTTTTTTTTTTGTAACAGATAATTTACGTATTCTACTTCTTCCTTTCTCTTTCTCCCATATATTCCTCTCACACCTTAATTTCATCATTTTTTAAAAAAAGGTATGTTATCCCTTCATATTCAAGTCATATCTGTGTCCTCTGTCTATATATACTTCTTCTAATTAACATGATAATGAGAAAGTTCTAATGAATTATAATTATTCCCATATAGGAAGGTAAACATTTAATCCTTATTAAATCCCTTATGATATCACTTGCCTAGTTACTTCCTTATGCTTCTCTAGAGTCCAGTATTTGAAAATAACCTTTTCCATTAAGCTCTGATCTTTTCATCACAAATGTTTGAAAACCCTGTATTTCATTGAATATCCACCTTTTCCTCTGAAGAATTATACTCAGTTTTGCTGAGTAGGTGATTCTTGGTTGTAATCCTAGCTCCATTGCTCTCCAGAATATTATATTCCAAATCCTCCAGGTTCTTTAAACGTAGAAGCTGCTAAATTATGTGTTAGCCTGACTGTGGCTCTAGTATATTTAAATTGTTTCTGAATGCTTGCAATATTTTCTCCTTTATCTGGGAGTTCCAGAATTTGGTTATACTATTCTGGGGGTTTTCATTTTGATATATCTTTTAGGAGATACAAAAATAGTTTTCAACATTCACCTTTGCAAAACTTTTTTTTCCAAAACATATTTCCATATGTGTCATGCTGCACAAGAAAAATCAAATCAAGAGGAGAAAAAAAAAAAAAAAAAAACAGGAGGGAAAAAACAAAGAAACAAACAACAGTACCACCAAGAAAAGGTGAAAATACTATGCTTTGATCCACATCCAGTCCCCATATTTCTCTTTCTGAATGTAGATGACTCTTTCTACCAAAAGTCCATTGGAATTGCCTTGATTTACCTTATTGTTGAGAAGAGCCAAGACCATCATAATTGATCATCATGTAATCTTCTTGTTGCTGTGTTCTGTGCTCTCTTGGTTCTACTTTCTTCTCTTAGCATTAGATCATGTAAATCTTTCCAGGTTTTTCTGAAATCAGTCTGTTCATCATTTTTTACAGAACAATAATATTCCATTGTATTCATGTGATATAACTTATTCAGTCCTTCCCCAACTGATTGGCATCCACTCAATTTCTATTTACTGGCCACTACAAAAATATCCCTTCCAACTTAAAAAAAAATCTGGGAAACTATTCCACATTTAGGAAACAGCCAATTCAAAGGACTAAAGACAAATGATGGAACACCATGTGTCAGGAACAGTAAGTAATGCTGTGTAGCTGGATCATAGAGTATATGGAGGCAACACAGTATAAGAATGAAAAGGGCAAAAGAATTGAGCGTCTGAAAGACTTTAAATGCCAAATGGAAATTTTGTATTTTATCTTGGACACATTAATGGTTATGTGTATTAGGTTTAGGAGTCAGAATATAGTACAAATATATTTCGAGTTTACATTAGGAAAATCAGGCTTCAGAAATGAACAAGGTATTTGACATGAACAATTCTCTAACAAAGCAAACTTTGAAAGTCTATATAATTTTGAAAAGTTAAAAAATCCATGTAAAAATATATATATATATATATATATATATATATATATATATATATATATATATATATATATATATATAAAATGCAGGGTCATCAGCCTCAGCTTCAGTTCCACATTTCTGCTTTATTATGTATATCTACCAAATATATACTCCCTGTCTTTCTTAAAACAAAATAAGATAAGTTGCCCTTAGGCAACTATCTCAAACTATTTAAAAAACAGATTCACATTGGTAGAGGAAAGGTCCACACCAAGGTACACCTTACTTTCACTGAAATAGCAGATTTGGATGTAAATTATTATTCATAAGACCACTTAAGAATCATTTTGATGTGTAGGTGAGGCACTCAATATATGATTTCTTTAGTATTAAAATTTTAATAGTGTGTAAACTTCTTGTACAGGTGCCCATTGACTTTTAAGATTAGCTTGGGGAACTAAGAAGTTGTAAGGTTCTGATTAGTCCAGTTGTACCACTGTATATGTCAGAAATAGATCTTGAGTACAAGTTTATTGACTTAAAGCATTGATCTCTATTAACTATTCCAGTATTTCTTTTTATAAGCATAAGCATTCATAAAAACTCTATAATGTTCTTTAAATGCCAATATTCCACTACTATTTTTAGTAATGTGTCATTCTCACCAAAAATAGAATATTTGTTAACAATAAATAAATACAAAACGAATTATCATCATTGAATTCAGAATATAATTGTAACTTTTAAAATTATAGCAGACCTATTTTCATATAATATAATAGCAATTAAATATTTTCATGGAGATAAATCACTTTATTCTAAGCAAATGTCGATAATTTGTGTGTGATTTTAGAGCAGATACTTATTCAGCTAACTTAAAAAGTTAGGTTTTCCTTTTGAACCTGCTACTGAATTCTTCTGGCAATATCATTTGGAGCTTCCCATGCTTCACTTTTTCTAGTAGATATTACAACCTTGAAACTTTCATTTCCAAAAAAGTTTTCCAGTACAAGAAAGAATTTTTGAAAAGTTCTTTCAAATTCTTCAAAATAAGGAAAACTAGTCAAATCCTTACATCCAGATCATCTTCTGATGCTTTAGAATTCTCTGCCTGTTTCAGAACTTGAAAAAGCATAATATTAAATAAATATTGTATTTTCTAGGAGATAACTAGGATTCAAATCCTAACTTTTCCATTTATTTGTGTGAATATTAGTCACTTAGTCTCTCTGGGCTTCATTTACTTCATCTATAAAATAATGAGATTTAACCTCTAATGATCAATCCTCTTCTAAATCATTAATCCTCTGAGTGTACCATTTCATAAAAATCATATAAGTAAGCAATGTATGAATTGACTCCATTTGGTTCCAGTTGGCTCCCTTTAAACAGTTATGAACTTGTTGACCAAAGTCAGCTTCTATGAGCTCTCTTTTCTCAGTGTGACTTTTAGAAAAAAATAAAATAGAAATTATGTAACAAAAATTCTTCATGTAGTTCAACTAAAAACAGTGTCAATGGTGTCCTTTGGTAGATTTGGCTATTGTGGTAGATATCACACTTTGGAACAGACTCAGAATATAATTGTATTTATGCATCTAGAAAGTAATCCTAGATTAATGCTCTGGAGAGTCCTCCAAATTCAGGAAAAATGACTAGCTTAGGGTGTTCTGCTAAATCCTTAAAATTCTGTTGTTGATGTTGCTGTTGTTGTTATTGTTATTGTTTTCTCTTCTTCCTCCTATTACTATTCTTTTTCCTTCTTCACCTCCTCCTATTCCTTCTTTTCTCCTCCTCCTTCTTCCTATTTTTCTTCATCACCACCTATATAACAGTATATTTGGGACAATATAAGCATATAAATTGTGTATGACTCTCCATGTTCCTTTGCTTCCATGTCATCATGACTCTTCCAGGATCAGGCAACTAAACATGATGAAAGTACTCTATATTTGTTCCACAGCACACATATGTATATATGCAAAAATATACATGTAGATAAATTAAAACCCAAAACAAAGATATGATAGGAAAGTTGAAACTTTCTTTTTTTTAATAATAGCTTTTTGTTTTCAAAATATATATAAAAATAGTTTTCAACATTCATCCTTGCAAAATTTTGTGTTCTAAATTTTTCACACTCTCTTCCTCTCACCCCCTGCCCTAGAAGCAAATAATCCAATATATGTTAAACCTATACAATTCTTCTATACATATTTCCACAATTATCATGCTGCACTAGAAGAAGCAGGTCAAAAAGGAAAAAAATAAAAAGATCAGAAAGTTAAAAAGCAATCAAACAACAAAAAAGGTGAAACTACCATGTTGTGATCAATATTCAGTCCTGACAGACCTCTTTCTAGATGCAGATGGCTCTCTCCCTCACAATTCCATTTAAATTGGCCTGAATCAACTCATTTGTTAAAAAGGATTCACGTCCATCAGAATTGAACATTGTATGTACAATGTTTTCTTGGTTGTATTCACTTCAGTGCATAGCATCAATGCATAGGAGTCTCTCCAGGACTTTCTGAAATGATCCTGCTGAGTGTTTCTTATAGAATAGTAATATTCTATAATATTCATATACCATAACTTATTTAGCTATTCCCCAACTGATGGGTATATACTCACTTTCCAGTTCCTTGCCACTACAGAAAGGGCTGCTACATACGTTTTGCACATGTAGGTCCTTTTCCCCTTTTTATGATCTCTTTGAGATACATACCTAGTAGAAACACTGCTGTATCAAAGGGAATGCCCAGTTTGATAGGCCTTTGAACATAGTTCCTTTATTTTGGTATTATTTGCATCTACCATGTTTAGCATAGTGCCAGGTGCATAGTAAGTACTTAAACATCTATTTACCTGTCTAGAATTTTAAATACAGCATACAGGAGATGGAACCATTTTTTAATAACTATCCCAAAAATGGGGCAGCTAGTTGGTGTACTTCACCATAGAGCAACAGTGGGGAAGTAAGGATGACATGAATTCAAATCTGGCTTCAGAAACTGAACACTTCCTGGCTGTGTGACCCTGGGCAAGTCACTGAACCCCAATTTCCTCAGCAAAAACAAATAATTATTCCAAAAAAGTATACTGAATTAGTTCTTATAGTTAATATTCCATTTTGAAGTAAGGAATAATTTCTTAACAGAATTGGGGCAGATATGGAATGAAGCTTTCCTCCGGGAAAATGGACATTTTTCTACGGATAGTTCATACAAAAATGTGATGTTTCTTAACTGCTATCACTACCTTTAGTTATAATCTTATCAATATGCTATCAACTTATGTGGAAGAGCTTGAGAAGACTCCTGAAGTAATAGTGATTAATTGAGGTTATCATACTTTTACACATGCACAGTAATGAGCAGTAGAGTAGTTTCAATAGGAATATAGGAGGGAAATAGAAATGATAAATATTTTAATGGTAGCATAAGAAGGACTTAGTGATTCTTGTGAGATATGAAAAATGAGAGTAGGAAGATTCAAATATAATAGCAACATTTCATATATTTTAAAAAAAATTGAATGGTGGAGGAGCCAGTTGATAGAGTGAATAGAGCACTAGCCCTGAAGTCAGGAGTACCTGAGTTCAAATAAGGCCTCAGGCACTTAACACTTCCTAGCTGTGTGACCCTGGGCAAGTCACTTGACCCCAATTGCCTCAGGGAAAAAATTGGTGATAGACAGGAATGGTAGAACCAAAAATAAGAATAAATTTGAGCATAAATCAAAAAATGTGAGTTTAGGAAATTCTGAGTTTGGGTTTCTAGTTAGACATCTGGGTAAAAGTGTGTTGTAGTCAATAGAAATCAAGGCTGGAGATAGTGATGCACAAATTACTGGCATGCAGATGGTAGTTGAAGCATTTGAGGAAAGTGACTAAAAAGTGACTAACATTGCCAAGGGAGATTAAATAAAGAGAAAAAAGCCTAGTAAATAACCTTGGGGAAAAACCCATCTTAAGAGTTAAGTGAGATGACTCAGAACTTTTAACAGAGGAGGCAGAGATAGAGTAGTTAGAGAGGTGGATGAACAACCAGGAATATTGAACACTTTGAAGCCTAGAGATGAAACAGAATACATGAGAGATCAGCCATAGTGCCAAAGCTATCTGCTTAAGCAATGTATCACTAAAGTGAGACATTTTTACTAAAGTGAGTTATTTTTATTAGTCCATGAGAGGAAACTACTTCAATAAAAAATGCATTTAATAAAATAGTATAGCAAATAAAGTGACAGAAAATATTTCTTCTTTCCCCATTTCCACATAATATTCACATCAAGAATACATCCATCCATAGATTAAACTATCAGCTGTGAGAGAGAATAAAATGCAGAGAAAATATATTAAAACAAGAAACACATGAATGACATACATGTAGGAAACAAGTTTTTCTATGGCAACTCATATGTCTGATATTTTGCAGATGCCTAGGTTCTCTGGTGATATAATGATGGTCAATATTGTGGCATGAAACTTTTAACTTGCTCAATATTTCTGTTCTTATACATTCAACTTTAATTATTTGGCAAACTTTATTTTTTTCTTGTTACATTTTTTGTTAAGTTGAGGTAATTTCCTGAAAATAAACATTCTATATTTTTACTTATCAAACGAGTTTGTGATAAAATGACTGATTGGACTAATTTGGAAAAAAAAAGTCATGTAAAACAAAAATGTTTGACAATGCAAATATTGTTAAAGCCAAATTTGATCTCTTTTATAAAATTATGCTCTGATGATTGTAGGTATATAATTATAGACATAAAAAGACTTGAATGTGTTTTGATAGATTAAATCTTATTTTTAAAAAAGAATTTATAGTTTTCTTCAATTAGTTACCTCTTTTATTTTCTATTGTATTTTCTTTTTGGTATGTAGAAACAATGTAGATTTTGGAAATTTTGTGGATTATTTTTCATCTTGACAATTTGTTGAAGTTTATTTCATTGATTTATTTGCTGATTTTCTGTGGTTTTTAAAAATGAACAGTCATGTCTTCTAAAAATAGACATAATTTTGTCTCTCTTCCTGATGTTTATATCTTCAGTTTTCTTTTCTCTTTAAAAAAAAAATGGTTATCCCTTGGGGCAGCTAGGTGGTGCAGTGGATAGAGCACCAGCCTTGAAGTCAGGAAAACTTGAGCCTTAACACTTAGAGGAACTTAACACTTCCTAGCTGTGTGACCCTGGGAAAGTCACTTAAATACAATTGCCTCAGGAAAAAAAAAAAAAAAAAGAAAAAAAAAAGGGGGTCATCCCTAACACCTTTAAAACTTTCATATCAAAATGGGGAAGTGATGCATCTTCTCAACTTAAACAGTAACTAGCACAACCATAAGAATGTTTATTAATAGAAATCTTTCCATTTTTCTTCTAGTCTTCTAGAATATACTTACCACTGTTTTCTTCCTACTGTCCATACTCTAATATAATTATAAGCAATTTATTATTATTAATTATTTTTACAGTTAACACCTAAATGGTTTAAATTTTGCAAATATTTCATTTTAGCCTTACAAGAAATCTTGGTAGTTTGGTGCTATTATTGTCCTCATTTTATAGATGAAGAAATTGAGGCTGCAGCAGGTTAAGCAACTTGCCTTGGGTCACACAAGTAGTAAGTGACCAAAGCTGAACTTGAATTCATAATTTCTCAACTTGAGGTCTAGCAATATATTCACTATTCCCACTGGTTCCCAACTTTCTTTTTGTTTTTACTTCTAAGTCAGATTGAGATATATCTCCTTTATGTTTTGGCTACCCTTTCCACATAATATCTTCCATTGCTATTCCTCTTTCTTTGTTTCTGTGTGTGTCTCTGTGTCTATCCCTCTGTCTTTCTCACTCTCTTTCTCTTTGTGTATGTCTGTAAAATGAATGTGTATAGTTTTGTAGGAATAAATAATTTAAATGTCTCTAAGATTGAAGGCTCATTTTAATTAATTATTTAGTTCAGCCTTGTAAGATCTTATTTCTAACTGCAACTTGAATTTCTTGGCTTTTTATAATCCTTTACTTCATTTCTGTGATTTTTTCTGACTGGCAACTGGACTCATCTTGAGTTTCTTTAATTGACATTCCTTCATAGCTGAATGTCTTTCTTCTAGCTGCTTGCAAATTGAGAAATTGAAATGTATTTTATATTTTGATTTATTATATTTTGTATCATTGCCAACATTTTATACAGCCACCTAAATCAAGTTTCTCTGGTTCTAAGTTAAATTCAGAAATTTATGAGTTGAGAAGTTCAGTTTTTCTCTCTAAATTAAGTTTAAAAGTTCAATTTTCCTATAAATAATTTAAAGAAAACCCATTACCATTATATCACCAGCTGCCCTTGGGCAATTAGAAAAAAAATCTGTTATCCTTGCACCATTAGTTATTTTTGCAGGTAGAATTAAATCAATGAGAATTTCCTACTTGGAAGGAGGCATTGTTGTTAGTCTGCATTCCTGATTTTCAACCAATTATTTTGTCCTCTACATCTTTGATGCATTATAGTTTGTAATCAATCATATTATTTTCTCAGTCTATGACGCTGCCTTTTATTTTTGTATGTTTACTCCTTTTGTTTGTAAAAAGATCTATCTGCCCTCATTTGGAATTTTATTGGCTTGCTGAGAGTCTAAAGATTACTTTTATTGGTAATTGCTAGCCTTACCAATAAATTAAACATGCTCAGAGATCTGTGCCCTAGTTTATCTTTATTTCAGCTGCCACAAAACAAAGGCATTTCATTATTCAAATAATACAATAAAATTTTATAAAAGACATTATGTTTTTATATAGTATTCAAAGAAAAATATTCTATGTATGGATGGTGTCCCAAAACTCTTCATGCCTAAGATTGCATAAAACTTTTGGAATATTCTGTATGTATAATTGACTAAGATAGTAACATTTTTTCTTAGTTATGATAAAATATGTGCCTTAGAATTTCTAGGGCATATGATTTTCTCTGGCAATAATATTAATTCAAGCAATCAGTACTTTGTTATCAATATGCAAATAGACTGTGGCATTATGTTATATATTTAGTGAAATATATTATTCAGGTACTTTGTTTAATCACACTCTTCTTTTCTCCATATATTTTGTCTTCATGTTTTATAACTTTGGCTTATGCAGAATTCCTGTATTCATTCAAAGGGAATATCTTTTGTATTTTTTTTCTGCCACATTTTCTTTTCACTTCTGAGTCTTTAAGTTACAAATTGTTCATTCTTCCAGAACTCATGCTTTTTTGAAGAGATTCACAACTACATACGATATTTTTACCTTGTTAATTTCCCTTAATTCTGCATCTAAAAGCTTTGATTTTTGATCCATTTTTCATGATACTGTAGTTTTTTTTTTAATTAATTTGATTTTTAAATATTATAAAAGTTACTTCTATTGTTCCATCATCTCAGGGAAAACTGCAGAATTCTCCTTTTTCACTGTCAATTATTGGTTTATTTTATTTAGAATATAATATAATATTTGCTCAAATTGTCATGGTATTTCTTTTGATTTCTATTCACTTTAGATTTTTGTTTTTATGAGTATGTATAGTATTTGAGTAACTTGAATCCATTTTTTTTTTTGACAGCAATAAATATCTTTATTGGAAAGCACAGTGAGAGAAACAGAGTAAAAGCCAAGAATAACTGGGATGAAAAGAGCTTACTAAGAAATGAGGTTTAAAAATGACACCCACATTATCCTATTTAAAGGAATTTTCTTTCCCAAAAAGCAGTGGGCTGAGTAGACTGAACAACCTTCTGGGAAATGTATTTCCCACATCCCATTATCAGAAGACTACCATACCCAGACCAATTTCCATGCCACACCCTCTTTCTACTCCTTATCCCATACAAATTTCAAGATATTTTATAAATTACCTTTGCCGAGATCCTAAATGATCTTCAGCATTTTGCTCAAAGGGTATACATCTTCAGAGATTAGTTTGGAATATGCTCTCCACACCTACCCCCCAAAAGATTCAATTCAATCAAGAAAATGAATTTCTTCAAGTCTACAGATCATTTCTTTACCTTCACTGTGAAGTCCGGGTTAATTCCCTGGAGGCCTCAGAATCAGCCAGAGTCAGGATAAGCAAAACTCTTTGGTCTTTAGGGGGAGAAGTGAAGGGGACAGACAAAACTCCATGAGGCTCTCCACCAACCTCCCTTCTTTTTGTCCTCCTTCAAAGTGACTCTGACTTGTCTTATTCCACCCCTTAATACCTCCTATGATTATGTATATACACCGAAAGCCAGCACAGAATAGTGAGAAGGGCCATTTTCCAAGCATTTGCTAATAGAGTATTGTCCAATAGATAATTAGCTTAAGTGCTGGGTTGTCTGATTGCAGTGCACCTATTCAGAGTTTCTGCCCTTTACCCTTTACCAGTTAATTTGGACAAAGGATGAATAGAGTTGCATTGATATTGGGAGTGCAGGGCTAACTTCCCCAGAATATGGCATTCAAGGCTTGATGGGACAACTAGGATGGTGTGACTTTGGGGGAGGAGGGCCCAGGATTTAGTTTGAGTCACTACTAGAAGAGGAGGAGGAAGAAGAATGCTCGCTATGTTTGTGATGTTTATGCATTTTCTTATGAGCCTTCTTTATCTTCTTCCTCTATTTTTTTATCCATTATCAAATATGGCCTCATTACTCCTAGAGCCAAGGGATTCACAGAAGGTACATACACCTAGGCTAAGATGTGGGTAGTGACCTAGGGGTGGATCGGGACCAGGGGGGGGAGGCGGGGATGGTGTCCTGGTTCCTGAGGTAGCAAAAGCATTGCCAGGAGGATAAACTGGATTCCCTAGAAAAGCTAGAGTCCTCCCTCTCTCCTCCTGTACCGAATCTATGTTTTCAGCCTGTTTATCTTCTAGCTATTTTCTACCTTGTAACTTGCCTTTTTGTCCTTTCCTCACTTTTTGTCCATTTTCATTTCACTCTTATACAGATTCTAGAATCTATACATTTCCAGTGTCCTTGAGTTGTGAGAGTATAGAGATTCATCCAACTTCTTTCCCAGTGTAAAATCATGGGGAGAAGACTGACTTCAGCTGAGTTTCTAGACACAATTCCCTAGGGAAACATTTTTCACAGGCTACTATGTGGAACCCTGGAAGTCCCTGAGATTATTTTCAGAAAATCTATGATTTCAAAACTATTTTCATAATAATAAAATTATATGCAGTTTTCATTATCATTTTTTAAATGGTAACGTGGAATTTTCTACCGGCTACATGACCTGTGAATTAAATCTGTATTAGCAAATGTGAAGCATGAGTATAATATTTTATCTGCAGAATTATACTTTGGCCTTTAAAATGGATAAATCTATAAATGCAACTAGGTTTGTTGCTATTTTATTTGTTCTCTCTGGTGTGAGAACCAATCAAGAACTTCTTTTACATGAATCATGGATAACAAGCACATATTCCAAATGTGGCTAGCTCCCCTAAATCTCATATAATTTATCCTTGAACTGTTTTGTTAATATTTGCACTGACTGTGCAAAAGCAGTGGTGTTGATTACATACCACGAATCAAGGAAGTGACACCAAACCATACTAATAGCCACCATATTTGCCACTTCCATGAAATCTCCATAAAATAACACAGTTCCTTGAAAAAATCATGTTGTTCTTGAAGAAAGTTAAAAAATTAATTTAATTAAATAAATCTCAATTTAATGGCTTTATTTTAGACATCCTGTTCAATGTGTTTTATGAGAAAAATGCAAAAACATTTCTCATTTCTCCTTCCTACCAAACTATGATGGTTGTCTGGAAGAATAGTACTTCTGTAATTGTATTGAAATGAACTAGTGGCTTTTTTAAAAAATGTAATAACCATTTTCACTTGAAAGATCAAGTGACAGACAAATTATGGCTATTTAGATTTGGATATTAGGCAGATATTTTCTCAAAAATGAATGAAATGAGTCTGTCATTTTAAGGGAAAAAACTGACTACTTTATATATATTTATCTTTTGGTAAAAACTCAAGCATTTGAATGAAAATTAGAATTTTTAAAAATTCATATTTATCATCATAATCTTAATAACTACCAAATACTTAAAGACTTTTGCATGAGATTAATTATATTACAAATGTGATATTTGGGGATATTAAATAATTAAGTGTATATTTGCAAGAGCTCCATAACAAAGTAAACCAATATGTTCCAAATGAACGTGAATAATGTTACAAATTCAGAATTGGGCAAATGAGGCATTCATACTGCCAGATAAACTGATTTTAATATAACAGACTGTATGAAGTTCATTGATATGGTTTCAAACTTTTACACTCTAAGAAACTACCATTTGTTGACTTTTAGTATAATTATCAAAGAATACTATTTACAATTATTTGAAAAGACCATTCAAACACTCTTCCTTTTCCAACTACATATTTGTGGAAGGCCAGATTTTCTTCATATATTTTCTTCATTTCTTCAAAATGACCAATCTATTGCAATAGATTGGACATTCCTATTAAGATATATATTAAAGAACTTTGAAAAATATTTGATACATTATCTTACTTTTTGTTTTAGAAAATTTGTTTTATTTAAACAAAAATTAAAAAAAAAAACCAAATAGCTAAAGCTTTCAAAGAAAATTAGGGAAAAGTTAAAAATCAAGCAGGAATATACTTCCATATCTCAAAAATATATCATAAAACAATAATCACAAAAAAATTTGGTGTTAGTTAAAAAAAAAAAAAAGTAAACGACATCAGTGGAATAGAGTGGACAAGGAAGAAAAATAAATAATGGAACTCAGCAATATATTTAGTAATTGCACGAACACATCACCTAGGAAAGACATCTGTTACATGCCCTCCTGGCAGTTACAATTACTAGTCTACCTTAGGCCCAATAGAGTACCTTTAATCACTGACCTTTGTAGTGTCAACTCTACCCGGCTTGCCTCCTCTGAGGCCTTCAAAGGTCTCTGGTCACAATCTCTTGAATCTATAGTTTAATAGCTGGTAGCTCAAGAACAGCCACGTGTAATCTTAAAAGCCTTTATTATACCTACTCACATAATGCCCTGACTTGTCAGCTCCCTAGTGAACACCTGGTCTGAAGACCCACGTGTTCACTGCCAAACTCCTTACCTCTTGGTTATCTATCAGCTTGGCTTGACTACCCCAGGCTAGGGAGCCAGGTTAAAGAGAGAGACTTGCTGCCTGCAGTGGGCTTATAAAGGGCCTGTGAGGTCACACACACACAGCCAACCATTCGAGAGAGCCGTCATCCATTACTAAACTATCTCAATATGGCCAGGATCCCACCCACAGGGCAGTCCTATATCCACAGAGAATACTTCTGGGCCACTGTAGCGCTGCCCATTTAAAGGGCCCTTACAATTCCCTTCTCTTGTTTTGCGGGAACCACATCCTTACACTGATATTTAATTGTTAACTAGAATTGTAATGTTTTACCTTGTTGACTTCCCACCTCAGTGTTGACATCCTACCTCATTGGCATCCAACCTCTTTGGCTTATTATCTCCTTGAGTATGACTTTAATGAATGGGTTGAATACTTGGGCCACTGTTGAGCCTAGTTCTCATTGTCACACTTCTTAAATATTTAAATTACACATGGCTGTTCTTGAGCATGCTACTGGTTATTAAACTATAGATTCAAAAGATCATGGCCAGAGACCTTTGAAGGCCTCAGAGGAGGGGAGCTGGGTAGAGTTGACACTGCAAAGGTCAGTGGTCAAAGGTGCTCTGTTGGGCCTAGGACAGACTAGTAATTGTAACTGCCAGGAGGGCATGTTACACATCTCTGTTTAGTAAGAACTTCTGGGAAAATTGAGAAGTAATTTGAAAGAAAATAAACTAATGTCTTATATTGAACTTTATAAATTTAAGATGTATTTATGATCTAAATATTTAACATCATAGAAAAAGGAGCAGTTCCTATTCCTTTCATACAAATGACTCAGATTCTAAACTAAACAAGGAATAAAGGCAGTATTTACATTTACTCATTTTGTTTACATGAATTTGAAAAACTTTGAACAATTTAAATAATAACAAAACAATTGATTTAGAGAGAAAAACAACTGAAGAGAAACCTTTGTATTAATTGTCACTATTTGATAAGTATTTGATATCCAAGATTGCAATAATAACAAACTTAAAAACTATTCCCCAGCAGTGGTCAAAGGATAGGAACACATCTTTTAAAAAATGCTATTAGCAATTATAAGAAAGAATGTTCAAAATCAACAATAATAAAGAAGAAACAAATTAAAAATAAGACTTTTTTTCATTAAAATGTTATTTATATTAGCATGTCCTGGATTGTTTATGTTAACTATTAATAAATATTTTAATACTTTATAACTTAAATTTTTGAACATAATAAATATTTATAATTTTAGTCCACATTTTAAAAAAAAAGTCTTTAGGATTCTTGATGACTTTTAAGAATGTAAAAGGACTCTAAGGAAAAAACAAAAAACAAAAAACAAAAAGCTTGAAACTGCTTTTCTAGGGCTTAACTAAACTCTATACTGCCTTTTTCCATTCTACCTTAACTGTGCTTTGTGCCTTTCAAAGGGTGGGAAAGCACCTATTCAGAGACATGGTGGGCAAATATAAAGAATTAGAAATGGAACCAAAAGAGGAGTGGGGCAAGAAGGGAGCAATCATTTATTAAGTACCTACAATGTGCCAGGCATTGTATTAAGGTCTTCATAAATATTAACAACTCACTTGATCCTCATAACAGTCCCATGAAGTAGGTTCTATTATTCCTCTAAGTTAATGGTTGTGGAAGTGTTTCAGGCCAAAGTCTTGCTGATTTTGACTTGACCTGTATGGCCTAGCGCCTTAAATGACTATGGATAGCCTAGGCCCATTCTCAAATGAAGATTTCATGGTGGAACTCATCAATCTAGGGACTGAGGAATGTGCAGAGGCATCTCCTCTAGCTAAGAAGGAATTAGTGGAAAACTTTGAAGAGTCAGGAGCTGAGCCAGGAAAGAAAAGAAATTTTCTGGCTTGGGCACATTGATGAAAAATATCATGTAAATAAAAATTTTTACAATGTAAATCAATACTTCTCTAGATTTAAATTTAACCTTTTTTTCATGCTTTGATGACCAGATACATTTCCTAGGATTATTCCCCTGTAACTTTGTTTTTGTAATTTTGATTTATAACTAGATCCTCTATTTGCCTATCCTAAGATTAAATTCAGTCAATAATGTCTTTGATTAAATAAATATCTATTCATTTGAAAATTGCACAATACAATTATCCCTTCAATGAATTCTATTATACTCTGATAAAGGTTGAAATTGGAAATGAATATTCACGGAAATGAATATTCACGGAAATTATCAGCATTACTAAGATGGAATGATCATTCTCAGGGTCAAAAGAAACTTTCTTAAAGTATTTTCACTCTATAAAATATTATCGCTCTATAAACCTGATGATAATATGAAGTGGGAACATAGACTATTTTAGATATTCTTATTATATAATTAATTTTTGTTCTTTTTAGTGATACTGATTCAGATGGAGATGATAGTACATATTTAATAATTGGTTCTCCTGATACTGAGTGAAATGAGCAGGGCCAGGAGATCCTTCAATAACAATACTATATGATAATCAATTCTGATGGATGTGGCCATTTTCAACAATGAGATGAACCAAATCAGTTCCAATAGAGCATTAATGAACTGAACCAGCTACACCCAGCAAAAGAACTCTGGGATATGACTATGAACCACTACATAGAATTCCCAATCCCTCTATTTTTGCCTGCCTACATTTTGGATTTCCTTCACAGGCTAATTGTATACTATTTCAAATCCGATTCTTTTTGTACAGTAAAACAACTTTTGGACATATATGCATATATTGTATTTAATTTATACTTTAATATATTTAACATGTATTGGTTAACCTGCCATCTTGAGGAAGGGGGAGGAGAGGAAAAACAAAAGGTTTGGCAATTGTCAATGTTTGTAAAATTATCCATACATATATCTGGTAAATAAAAACTATTTAAAAAAATGGTTCTCCAAAAATAAGTGTATTCCAAATATACTTTTGTATAGCCTACATTAATAATATTTTCTCCACCATTTTCTTAAGCCTAGACAATCAATCAAACAATAAATCATGCTCAGATTTGTTTGATTTACCAATTAGGTGTAAATACTCATCCCTGCTTATAACTCATAGAAATGTCAGAACTGATATTTTAGAAGCATAAAATGTTGCAGTTACAAAGAACCTTAGAGCATAGTTTCTTAACCTACATACAGTATATGAACTCTTTGTGTTAATATTTTAATAACTGCATTTGAATACAATTTGTTTCCTTTGTAATATTTTATATTTCTTATACATTTAAAATGTTTTGAGAAGAGGTCTATAAACTTTATCAGGCTATTGAAGGCATTTTGGGATACATACACCAAAAAAAATAAAGAACCCTTATCTTAGAGATAATTTAGTAAATCGTCTCATTTTCTAGATAAACAAGTCCAGACAGCAAAAATAACATTAATAGGTGAAAAAGAGAGAAGTAGAACATCTCCCTTCTGACTCCTAGGTTATATCTTATCACTATTTTACACTGCATTGGATTTATTGTTTATTTTTTGAAATTAATGTTCATATATATGCATAATGTAAAATATATATTTATGTATATGTATATATTATATAACCTACAATTCCCAATATATTCTATCCTCTCAGCTTCCCAGAAAGCCATGCCTTAGAACTATATTGTCCAGGCTAGCTCTGGAAGGCTTCAGGATCAGTCAGACTCTGGATTAATCAAAGTCCTTGGTTTTAGGGGGAGAAGTGAAGAAGGCAGGCAAGCTGCTATGCAGCTTGCAAAGATGAATCTTGGACTCTGGAGTCCAGAGCCTCAAGCCTCTCTCCTCCTCATCCTACAGCAGAGTGGCCCTGCCCTCTTTCCCTTAGCCCTCCAATCCTTGCCTATGATTATTACCTCACCACCCTACATTCAACAAGCACTGATGATGAGGAGAGCCACCACATCACCATCTCATCTAAATATATGTATATAGAACCATTATCTCATATAGAATAGATAATTTGCTTTAAATGCTCTGTGGTCTCATATTCAAGTTTCAGAATTTTAGCCCTCTACATAGTACAAAGAATAAACATGAGAAAAAAAAATGTTCAGCCAAACTGGATCAAAATTCTGTTGTACACAGGTTACCTCTGAGCTCATCTCGGTAGATTGAAGACCAATAAATTCTCCAAGAGTTGTGTTAATTAACCTGGGATTTAAATTCTAGGGAAATAAAGGCAAGGTTACTTAACTTCAACCAAATTTTGGAATTCATCTTTATTTATAGTTCATTATAAGCCCTGTTTCTCCTTTAAAACTTGACTGATTAAAGTAAAAAACAAAACAAAACAAAACAAACAAAAAAAAAAAACCACAACACTTTTATCCTTTAAGGTTCTGTAATTTCATTATTGTATATATTCCTTTCTGCAATGCTGGTCACAGTCCTTTATCCCTTAGGACACAATTTTCATTAGTTTCTGGACCTTCCCACTTTTCTATTCCTCTTCTAATATCAATATCCCCAAAATCATATCTTGTGTTCAATTTTCTGATGATAGCTTTCCAATCTTACTTGGGCTGGTGCTCAGATGACAGTATGTTACTGGGGTCTACACATAGAACCTTCAAAGCTTAATAGGATCTGTCACAGGTTTTGCTTTGTTTAGTACAATTTTTTAAAAAAATCAGAATTACTGCTATATCATACTAAAGCAAGGGAATAAGAGTATTGATCTTTAAACATTTTTAAAGCTGTGTTTGCAACATATTCTAGTGTTCCTCTGATCCAATAGTAGAAAAATAACTTGCATTTGATTTTTCATATTAAAAATATCAGAATATTGATATATGTGTGCTCATGCTTGAATTTCCTTTATGACATAAATATTTAGCTTTTATTTAGCATTTTACATTTTATAAACTAACTTATCTATATTATCTCATTTAATCATTATGAGAATCCTATAAAGTAAGTGCTAAAAATCCCCATTTTATTGATGAGATGACTGAAAATGAGAACGCTTAAGTGACTTATTCAGTCACAAAATGAGGATGTTAGACAAGATTTGAACTCTGTCTTCTGTTTCCAAGTACAGTACTCTGTACCATTTAACTGATTATATCACCTTTGTTTTTGTGTTTCTAAGATAGAGAGTTCTCTTCATAGAGTGAGTTTTTGCAATCTTCAAATAAATTCCTCTTCACAGCAGACATGAGAAATGTGAGGTGAATAAACATTTTTAGATTTCCTGTACTTATCATGATGAAGGCTAAAGTAGGAAATTATTGCTATTTATCTGGAGTGTGTGCCTCACTTTATCTTAGTACATAAGTTATTATAAATTTTAAATGATCCATCATTCAGTTTAATCAAGTTCTATGCAATAAGATTGGAGGATATTTTATCTTAAAGCTTGAGGCTTAGCTGTGATTACTTATTTCATAATTTCTAAATCAGTTCTATTTTCTCAGGTGTTTCATTATCAAATTCTAAATATGGCAGATGGTTTTATAAAACATGTTATTACCTGTTCAGAAGCCAAAATACAGATTCGCACTCTAAAATCATTGAATTAATTAGTGATAGGCTGATATACAAATAGAGGATAAAATTAATGTCCTTTATATCCCAAAATAGTGCTGCTCATTGAATTTCAATCTGTGCAAAGACTTGTTGCTGAAAAATTCAAAGTAATTCTTTCTGATTTGACTACTAGTGCAACCACTCCACTTTTAGACTTTTTACAATTATTTTTAAAATTATAGTAATTTCTATTGTTTTAATATTGCTAACATAAGGCCCCTTGAACCCACCTTTGTAACAAAGTAAAACAAAGAAGAAAAATCAATACATTAAGTTAATGTACCTGACAATAAATAATACTTGCTAAAGTCATCACCCCTCACTTCTCTACCAAAAGGAAGGATATTTCATCATTTTACCTCTGAGACCAGGATTAAACATCATAAATAATCAGTCCTGGCTTTTCTCTTAAGTTTTGAAGTAATACTACAGATATTGTGACTACATTAATTTTATTCATGATTTTGTGGTTCTATTAGAAGAGGTGCCTAATATTTTTTATCAAATTAACACATGCTACCACCTCTGCTTATTACAAATCACTCATATCACTACTTGCCAAATCTCTCAGAAATGGGACAGTAGGTAGAGGGCAGGACATGGAATCAAGATGACTTATGTTCAAATCCTGCACCAAGCATTTACTAGCTGTGTACCTTAGTCATTAATAAAAGATTTTAGGAATAAAAGCTCATGTTTCTCGATTTTTTTCTTAAGAGGCAAATAAGTCATTTAAAAAAACTGACTTGATATTCCATGTATTTGGATTGTGATTATAAAGTAAGAAAAGTAAATACCATAGTAAGGATTATGGAAAATGAGTAACTTTACTTTATAATCATATTAGAGTTGGTTTAGTTGATTGGTGGTCACTTCACCTTTCTAAAATCTGTGAAAAAGATTTAGATAGCATCAGCATTTGTAAGTGATTAGCAGTGTTCACCATCTCTTCCAGCAATTTTGCTGATTTTCATTCTTGCCTGAAACAACAAATTTTGACCTTTCTGAAGAAGAAACAACTATTTTTTGAAAAAAAAATTCAACTATTGCTCAAACTTGAGAAAACTAAGCTAATTTTCACTTTACTCTTCAAATGAGGTGGGAAACTAATATCTTTACTCAAAAGCATATAACATTCACTGATGATTACATATGATTTGTGTTCAAATGTCTTCATTATTCAGAAAATTTTATTTCTATAATTTAATTGCAAAAATATTCCACAAATATTTGTTGCCTCCACCATCAGATTGTGAGATCCTTGAGGAAAGGGACTGTCTTCTACTTCTTTTTGCATTCCTATAATGCCTGATACATAGTAGGCAGTAGGAGTTTACTACTTCATTTTCCAGCTTAATTTACAAATGAGGAAACTGAAGCAAACATGATTAAGTGATTTGTTCAGGGTCACTTAACTAGTAAGTAAATATATGAGTCTGGATTTGAACTTGGATATTCCTGATTCCAAACCTGGCACTCTATCCATTATATTACCTAATTACAAAATATTCATAGATGAATTTTTGCTGTTGCAACAAAAAGTTAGAAACAAAATGGGTGCCCATTCTGTGCCATAGTAGTGCAACAGCATATGTACTGTAAAAAATGAACTTTAAGAATTCAAAGAAATATAAGATGGCTTGTTTCATTGAAATAGAAGCAAGAGAATGTATATATATATATATATATATATTAGCTATAATAATGTAAATTAAAAGAAATAGGAAGGAAAAAATTTATTAAGTACCTACTGTATGTCAGGGATTGTGCTGAGTTCTAGGAATATAATTGAAAGCATGTTAATATTTCCTGATTACAAAGAGCTTACATTCTAGTGGAAGAAGAAAACTATGGACTTGAGAAGCATCAGAAAAGGTATAATATTTGGCTAGATATGTTTGTGATGTGCCACAGAGGCTTAGAACCATCCAAAAAAAAATAACCCAAATTGGATATCAAAGTCCAATATAACTGGAGATCCAATTCTCTGATGGGGAGAGAGTGAAAATAATGGTTGTAGTGGAGTAGAAACAGTCTGACTAGACATGTATTGAAAGTGTTAGGCAAACTATCCACTTACTGAGTGCCTGGGTGAATTAAGGAAGCCAATAGATCCTGCCCTTGGGAGACTTATGATGCAATAAAAATGATTCTGACTGAAAAAAAAAAAAAGGGAAAAGAAAAACAAGGTCACTTGGTCTTTGTATGTGTCTTTGTGCAGAGCCTCACATAGCTTCTGTGTGTGATATGGGACTTAAATGTTTTTGTCTGTTGGTAAGAAGGGTAAAATTCATATTTTGGTGTTCTAAACTGTTTGAGCCAGCACTTTGCATTTCATTATTAGGATTCTTAAAATAATAAGTTGAATAGTACTTTCTAATTATAGACTTCCTATTCAGTTTCAGTGAGAAAAGAGGCAGAAAGCTTTCCAGTTTCTCCCACTCTTGAATTTAAATCAAGAGGAAAATGTCTATTTCAGGACTGGACTAAGATTTTTTTTTCCTTTCCCTAAAACAGAAATCAATTAACAATTAGTCTTCTATTGTGCTTTCACTTGCATTTTTTTCCAGGGGTAATTCATTACAACCAGACTGAAATAAGTTATTTCTTTAGAAATAAAGTGATATAGATTGCCAAACATTTTATTTTTAAGATTATAGTATCTGAAGATACTGAATATTTTTAATATTATGTCTGCTTAACAAATGCATTTCATGAAAAGGCTCAAATAAACAAATATATCTCTGTATGTATAAGTATTCAAAGATTTAAGAGAAGGTTGGAATATAGGGTACCATGTATTTTAACATTGTTTCACATTCCTTTAAAAATATAGGAGATAAAAAGGCAAGTCATATTTTAAACAAATGCTTGTGCATTCTAAAAATTGCATAATCCCTTTGCCTGAAAACAATGAAAAGTAAATTTAATTTACTCAATTTTGGATATTTAGATATGTTGCAGATCATTCATGCAATGAATTAAGTTTCTGTATATCAATTCCTTTTACCAGCTGTTATGTGTTCTATTGATTCTCTGTACAGCAGATGGATGTTTCTTGCTTTTGAGTGTGTGCAACATTAAATATATTATCTTCACTTTTGATTTCAAATAGAAAATTACTTCATTAGAGCATATTTCTAATATTGTGTTGCTTAGGTTGATGTTAAGAACATATCTTAGCAATGAGAGGTATTGCTCTCACTACCTGCAAGGAATTGTACCTGAGTGTACTTGTGAATTTAAAACAAGGGATGATGCTTAATGCACCAGACTCCTGGTGTGGAGGAAGAAAATGTTCTTCATTTTGGAGGTAGTTTTACTGTTTGAAACCATTAGCATACCATTTAGTCAATAGTCCTGTGGTACAGTATTGCAGGAAAGAAATAATATTCATTTTTAGGAGATTTAAATTTAATCTACTGACTTTGTATTAAATTAGACTAATTCCCTCCAGTCTCCCTCTCCCCCCAAACACATACTACTCCATCATTATATACCTTATGAAAGTATGGAATTCTCAAAGGCTAGGTTAATAATATTTAAACTCTAAAAGTTATTCTCAATCCAGTAAAAATATCTTGAGTATGTCCCCAAAATTAGTTTTAGAAGACAGAGGTCTATTTCTAAAAAAAAAATAAAAAAAAAAAAATTATGCAGCTTTGTGTTAAAACGTTAGATGGGGTTTTGTTTTAGGTTTTGTTATTGTTTTACTTAGAGGAATAGCATGCTGATAAAATTATAGATCTTAAGAAGTTTTGAACAATAATGTAATCAATTCTGAAATATGAGCATCAAGCCTGCCTTTGAGCAGATTTTTAGGATCATTTGTAATCTGGTCCAACTTTACTAAGTATAATCTTATACCAATAGTTATCAGGCTACTCTCTTTTTTATCTCTTACTTGTAATTCTGATTTCTTTCTGGTTTTTGCTCAATTTGTTCATCTAACCTGGAATGGCTTTTTTTCAATGTTTTATACTCTATCCACCCTACAAATCTTTATCTTATCTGACTCTACAAAACATTTTCTAATGACCACTGACCTAACTTTTCTCTCACTCAACAACATATAAAGCACTTTCTTGTCCTAGTATGGTACTAGTTAGGGTAACAAAGAATCGTAAAAACCCAATTCTTGTCACTAATAAGCAAACATTTAATAGAAGAGAAAGCACACAAGCAACAACAAAGTGCATACAAGATATATACAGTGTAAATGGGGAAAAAAATTACAGATGGAGGGGAGTCAAAAACCAAAAGAGTCATCTTGCAGAAGGTGAAATTTAAGCTAATTTTCTTCTACCACTTGGCACTGTGGCATTAAGTTACATAATGAGAACATAACCTGAGAAATGAAAGATCATATAGTTTAGCCATAGTCCCACTTTATGGTTGAAAAAACGGAGGCGCCAACATAATTAAGCTAGTTGGCACTATGAATAGATGGCTGGGCCTAGAATCAGGAAAGATCTGAACCAAATCTGGCTTCAGGTATTTAATAGATGTATGACCTTGGGCAATACTTAATCTCTGCCTGCCTCAGTTTCCTAAACTGTAAAATGAGGATAATAAGAGTACTTCACTCACAAGTTTGTTATGAACATCAAATAATATTTGCAAAGCTCTTACCATTACATTTGGTATACTTGAATGTGCCAAGATGCTTTAAAAATTATTTTTTTCTATCTCTTCCTTTCCCTACTTTCTTGCATTCACTCCTTGAAATTATATACTGCACCTTTTTTATTTTTGAAGTATCCTTATATTTGGTAGTAATAGTGATTAGAATATAATAACTCTTAATAATAATCATTGATTTGTCAAAGGAGGAAAAAACAGAATTTAAAATAAAGGGTAAATATAATAAATAGCAACCTTTTTTTTATTATGTCTTTTAAAGCATAAGGGTCTTATTTCTGAAAACATAATGTTCCCAGACTGAGCTGAAGTATATCTAATGAAAGCATCAACTCTCTTATTAACATGCCTTGTGCCTGAAATTTCTAGCACTTTAATGATTTAAGAAATGTACTTATCTAGCAAAGTAACTCATTAAAATCCATTCTTACTCATTCTAAATGAAATAGATTCCTTAGGCAATGGGGCAAAGTTTTGATAAGGATTGAAGAGAGAAGCATAACAGAGAGAAAACTGGTATCATATCAAAGCAAAAGGATACATAATGGGAAAGAGATAGAGTTGAGGGAAAGAGATGGAAGACAGTGCTTTTAAAATGTTAAAAAGTTCTGAGGCAGGGTGAAAGGGCATCCAAAACAAATTGGTCTATATTTCAGGTTTGCCTTTAGTGTCAATTTTCTTTTGTTCCATTTGTACAGCATTCTTCCCTCTCCTTCCTTAAAATATTCCTTTTTCATGATGTAAAAACAAACAAAAACATAGGGGGGGGGAACATTTTAATAGCGTTGCCAGTTTGGGGCCATGATGTTTCTATGCCAGAAAGTGGCTTGGTAGATTTCCTTCCCTTCCCTTTGCTGAAGCAAATTTCTTCTTGGCCTTGCTAAACAAGGAATACAGAACAAAGCAATTCATTTTCCCTAGAATTTTCATTTGATCCTATGGGAAATCATTCAACCCTCAGAAATATTTTTATTTAAGCATCAAAATCAACCCTTTATGGATAAATTGCTATTTCTGGCACTGCTTTCTGAAACAAAAATGTAGAAAGCAAATCTCCAACCATTCAGAATGAATATCCCAACCATAAAAGGTGCCATTAAGGCACTCCAGAATGGTGTTTTCTGGTAGCTATTAGAGTTATAAACAAAAACTTACTTCTTTTTGTCATTTTCAAAAATTAGAATGGGACAGGGACTTTCATTTTTTGTCTTTTTAATAGCAATAACTGGCATTTATACAGTATTTAAGTTTTAAAATACTTTGCTTGTATTATTTTATTTCAGAACAACCTGAAGAGGTAGGTACTAGTTTTACCTCAAGTCTATACATGAGGAAATTGAGACCTAGAGAAATCAGGAAGCTTGATCATTGTTACAGAACTAGTTAAATCACTGAGGCAGGATTCAAATTCAATTCTTTTTGATTTCAGATATAGTTCTGTAACAGCTAACCCTTGCACTGTACCTTGTACATAGTTTAATTATTGTTTATTTGATAAGATTATCTAAATATTTAGCTTTATATTGTTCTATGGTAGTCATTTTACAAAGAGAACTATGTAAACATTATTTCAGTACACAAGGACTTCATAATCTCTTTCACTGGTTCAATAAAGTTTTATTAAGCACCTACTATTTGCTAGGCATTTTATGAAGTGCCAGTGATACAAAAAGTGGCAAAGGACATTACTTGCCCTCAAGAAGCTTACAATCTCTATAACATATTTAATATGTATGGGATGCTGGAAAGGGATAAAAGGAGGGGAAAAGGATAAAATTAAAAGTACCTAGCAGAGAACAAACGATAAGGGAGCAAAAAAGATGGACAGTCATGAAGATAATATCTTCTATTCTTCTGTATGCTTTGTTGGAATAAAAATTTATTGTTACATATTTTGAATCCTCTCTGATATTCTTCTGGGCACATGACAACATTATTGGGTTTTCTTTTTCTCTCTTTTTTCTCTTGCTGTTTTTCTTATTTTGTATTTAAGTTTTAAATAAAAAAAATGAAAATAGAGAGAGAATCATCAGCGTAAAGATGAAAAATGATGGTACCAGGTGAGGTCCCTTAGTGAAGTAGTATAGAGGGAGAAGAGAAGAAGACACAGGACAGAACCCTGAGAGACAAATAAAGTAGGAGGAATTGATCTGGAAGAGAATATAGCAAGGAGATGGAGAAGGATAAATCAGGCAGGAGAAAAACCATGAGAGAATGATTTCCTTATAATCTAGAAAGAAGAAAATATAAAGAAGAAGAGAGCAATCAATAAGTCTCAAGATGTCAATGAAAATGAAAACTGAGAAAAAACAATTGGATTTAGAAAATGAGATACTGTTAGTAATCAGAGACAAAAGTTTTGGTTGAATAAAGTTGGGAGTTATTTTGTGAGGGAGTAAGAGAATGAGAGGATAGAAAGTAGAGGCATCAATTTTAGGTCAGCTTTTGAGGAGCTTATCTACAGCAGGCAGATGAGAAATAGAATAACAGGGATGCAAGTCAAAGGAGGTGATATAATAGGGATTACACAATCTTGTAATTGTCCATGTAATTCAAGTTTGTGGGCAATAGAGAATGAGCCAATAGACAGGCAAAATTTAAAAATAAGTTAAAGAGGGATGATGGGATAACAGAGCAGGCAACCTAAAATAGACATCACTTCTTTGAGATACATACTTCAACCATTGCATGAACCACTGTTGATAAACAGAATCATTTATTAATTGCCTACTATGTACTAGTCACTGGGAATAAAAATATAAATAGAATGAACCAATCCCTATTCTTAAGAAGCTTTCATTCTAACCACGGGTAGCAGCCTCAAGTTTCATCACATTTTTACATAAATTTCTACGTCTACAGGAATTCAGCCACAGATGAAAAATACTCTGGGGAAGAACATCTCTGAGCTTAACTATGATGACTCTCTCAAGATAAATACCAAGTAATTTCCAGGACCACACTGTAAACCATTACAATATGATAGGACTCACCAGATCTTAGGTCCTAGTAGAATAAGAAAACAAGGAGTCATTGGAATAGGGAATCTATCTATCTATCTATCTATCTATCTATCTATCTATCTATCTATCTATCTGTCATCATCATCATCATCATCTACCTAAGAGTCATTCATATCTTATTTATAGATATATAAATTTATAGATAGATAAGGATAGATATAGACAAATAATTTTAAATTTATCTAAGAATATATGATAAAATGTTTGTATTTCCCTGTATGTGTTTAGTTTCATGTCAAGGTGGAAAGGTAAAGATATTGAAGCAAGAGCCAGAGGCACCTAGATGGTGTAGTGAATAGATTGATCAAACTAGAATCTTAGTTCAGATCTGTCCTTGACACAATTACTAGTTTGTGATCCTGGGCCTGGATGATCTGTTTGCCTGGATACCTTCTATTTGCCTGGATTCCTAATCTATAAAATGGGGATATTAATAGCATCTTCTTCCTGGGGTTATTTTGAGGATCAAATAATAAAATATTTACAAACTACTTAGTATAATATCAGACAAGTTGAAGGCTCTATATAAATGTTGGTTTTTTTTATTATAATTATCATTTTAGTATTGGCTTTGTCACATAGTAACAGTCTAACTCCAGGCAAGTTGCTTTGCTACCTTTGGACTTAAATTTCAACATCTCCTGAATGTGATATTGCTAAGATTTCTTTTTGCCTGATGAATGATTTCATTACTATATAGCTTTGAGCAAAGCACAATTTTCTTAAGCTATTGTTATAAATTATTTTTTTATATTGAAAGTATTAGTCAAGCTAGATTTATAAATATCTTAATTATCCTTCTCTAAATATTCATTATTTGTTTAGAATTAACAAATTATATACATCATTTAAATCTATGGGAAGGATTCAAGAGAATAAGATGACATTCTCATATTCTTGCCTCATTAAAGACCAATATCATCTTAGAAAATCTTTAAGAAATAAAAAAACAAACAAACAATTGCATCTTTAGTCATTATGGAACACTACTAAATTTTTGGTCTAACATTGTGATGGCAAGTGGAAATCTAAGACTTTTTTAATTAAATAGTTTTTTTAAAGGAAACAAATCTTAGGGAAAATTGAAATACTATTAATATTTAGCTATCAGTGAATAGTATTGATCTTTTGAAAATCCAAATTCACTGAAATAATATTTGAAGTAACTGTACTAGATATTGCCTTCACCTAGGAAAACTCTGGAGGCTTGCCTTGCCAACATTTTGGCAGAACATTTCTTGTTTTAGGAGTCAGATAGTTCAAATACAACTCATGATGCTTATTACCAGTGTCATACAATTTACCTGACCCATGGTTCCTCTATGGAAAATGAGAGGATTGGACTAGTTGGAGCCTCCCAGCTCTTGCTCTATAAGCAGAAAGCTGGAGTTCAAATGCTAAATTATATCGGCCACAGCAAATACTGAAGAATATAATGGACTCAGGTGGAGGGGTAATATTCACATTGATGAGGACAATATGCATTTTTAAAGTATTTGAAGTATGCAACCCACAGAGGATTTTGACAAATCTCCTAAAGGAGATTGTATTTGTTTTTTAATTTGCATAGTGTCTACTATTTCACAATGAACAGTTAAACACTTTAACTACATTAAAAACTGTTCAACAACTTTACAGATTATACCACATGGAATTTTGATTCAAAAAAGACATCTAATTGGAGAAATGTGATAAAAATACAATGATTCATCTCATTAAACATGGTGTATTGTATCCTTTCTTATATTTACTTGATATATATATATATATGTACATATCTATCTATCTATCTATATCTATATCTATATCTATCTATCTATCTATCTATCTATCTATATATATATATATATATATATATATATATATATATATATATATATATATATATATATATATTTTTAAATCTAACATGTTGAAAGAGGGCCTTACTAATTTCTAAAGGTTTCATAGCATTCACAAGATTGCTAAAAGATTTATGACATAAAATGTTTCAGAAACTACTTATTCCTGACAACATTTTTCCAAAGTTCTCTTAACTATCATTATAAGTAATTGTTTTAAACTTGAAGTAAGCT
Source organism: Sminthopsis crassicaudata (assembly GCF_048593235.1). NCBI lineage: Eukaryota > Metazoa > Chordata > Mammalia > Dasyuromorphia > Dasyuridae > Sminthopsis > Sminthopsis crassicaudata. Next base: position 462,402,298 of record NC_133619.1, on the reverse strand, counting down.
AGTACTTTCTCTACGTAGATTCTAGTTCACTACCCAGACAGATTCTTGTCTGTCAAGTATCTCTGTCCTACTCCCCATACAAGCTTCTGATGACAAAATTTTCATTCAGGATCTGTTGCCTTGGTACCCAACAACCCCTCTTCCATTTTTAATTCTGGAATCATAATCAACACCATTTGTCTTGGAAAGGGCCAATTTTACTTCCTTTTGGTGTCATTCACCATATTTGTAACTTTCTAAGGCAAATAAAAATGGACTTTGTGTATTTGATTATTGAATAAATAAGGACCTTCTTTGGAATGCTTCTAAATGGAAAATAATTTGAAAATCTAATCCACATGGGAAAAAAGGCTATTCCATTGGAGCTGAAAACAGTTGTTCAGTAAGTAACTGATTGTATTCTCAAGATCAGGTTTGGCTCCTTTTATATGATTTTCACTAATGACAATTATTCTCCTACTTTACTATGGATTATATCCTATCTAATTTTTTTTAAAAAGTCAAGCAAGCTTTTATTTTAAATTGCTTTTCAAATAAAGATAACCTAGCTGTACTATACCTAAATTTATATTATAATATATAATATAATATATTATAAAACTGTTTGGTATTGGCTAAGAAATAGAATAATTGATCAGTGGAATAGGTTAGGTTCACAGGATAAGATAGTCAATGACTATAGTAATCTAGAGTTTAACAAACCCAAAGACTCCAGCTTTTGGGATAAGAACTCATTATTTGACAAAAATTGCTGGGAAAATTGGAAACTAGTGTGGAAGAAACTAGGCATTGACCTACATATAACACTGTATGCCAAGGTAAGGTCGAAATGGTTCATGATCTACACATAAAAATTATAAACAAATTAGAAGAACATAGGATAATTTACCTCTCAGATCAGTAGAAGAGGAAAGGATTTGTGACCAAAGAAGAACTAGAGATTATTATTGATCACAAATAAATAATTTTGATTATATTAAGTTAAAGTTTTTGTGCAACCAAGACTAATGCAGACAAGATTAGAAGGGAAGCAATAAACTAGGAAAGCATTTTTACATTCAAATGTTCTAATAAAGGCCTCATTTCTAAAATATATAAAATAATTGATTCAAATTTATAAGAATTCAAGCCATTCTCCAATTGATAAATCATCAAAAGATATGAACAGATAATTTTCAGATGAAATTTTTAGTTATATGTAAAGATGCTCCAAATCACTGTTGTTCAGAGAAATGCAAATTAAGACACTACATACCTCTCAGGTTGGCTAAGAGTACAGGAAAAGATAATGTTGAATGTTGGAGGGGATGTGGAAAAATTGGGACAACGATACATTGTTGGTGGAACTGTGAATAGATCCAACCATTCTGGAGAGCAATTTGGAAATATTTGACCCCAGCAGTGTTTCTACTGGTCTTATATCCTGAAGAAATCTTAAAGGAGGGAAAGCCACCCACATGTGCAAAAAATGTTTGTGGCAGCCCTTTGGGTAGTGGAAAGAAACTGGAAACTGAATGAATGTCCATCAATTGGAGAATAGCTGAATAATTGTGGTATATGAATTTTATGGAATATTATTCTTCTGTAACAAACAACCAGCAGAATGATTTCAGAGGAGCTTAGAGAGACTTACATTAACTGATGCTAAGTGAAATGAGCAGAACCAGGAGATCATTATACATGGCAACAACTAGGCTATACAATGATCAGTTCTAATGGACATGGCTCTCTTCAACATTGACATGATATAGACCAGTTCCAATTGTTCAGTGATGAAGAGAGGCATCTGCACCCAGAGAGAGGATTGTAGGGACTCTGGACTACAACATAACATTTTCATTCTTTCTGTTGTTGTTTACTTGCATTTTTTTCTCAGTTTTTTTTTTCTTTTTGATCTGATTTTTCTTGTGCAGCAAGATAACTGTATAACTATGTATACATATATTGGATTTATCATATATTTTAATATATTTAACATGTATTTGACTACCTGCCATCGAGGGGAAAGGGTAGGGGAAGGAGGGGAAAATTTGGAACTGAAGGTTTTTTAAAGGTCAATGTTGAAATATTACCAATGCATGTGTTTTGTAAATAAAAAGCTTTAATAAAAATTTTAAAATAGCTTTTAATTTTCAAATACATACAAAGATAGTTTTCAACATTCACACCTTACAAAACTTTGCATTGCAAATTTTTCTCTTTCCCTTTTCTTCTTTGACAGTAATTAATCCAATATATGTTAAATCTCTACAATTCTTCTATACATATTAACACATTTATCATGCTTCACAAAAAATCAGATCAGAATGGAAAAAAGGACAAAAATAACCCCAAAAGCAAACAACAGCAACAAAAAAAGGTGAAAAACTATGTTTTGATCCACATTCATTTCTGATTGTCCCTTTTCTGAATGGAGACAAGTCTCTCCATCACAATTCTATGGGAATTGGCTTGAATCACTTCATTGTTGAAAGAGCCATATCCACCAGAATTGATCATCACATAACATTGTTGTTGATGTGTATAATATCCTCTTGCTTTTACTCACTTTGCTTAACATCAATTCATGTAAGTCTCTTCAGGCCTTTCTGAAATCATCTTTCTGATCATTTCTTATAGAACAATAATATTCTGTAACATTCATGTGCCATAATTTATTCAGTCATTCCCCAACTAATGGACATCAATCATGTTTTTTGGCTAGCAATCATCATGAGGGTGATGATTCTGTCCATTTTTTTTTATTTAATGTAAAGTTCAGCAAGTTCCATCTGATAAAATATTTACTGTTTAAATAAATTTTCTTTATTGTCTTCTGATCTGACCCTCATTATTATTTGGAAAATGAGTAGATGCCCATTTGGGGAATGGCTGTGGTATATAAAGATATATGAAGATTATTATTATTCTATGAAAAGCTGATTTAGAAAGGAAGGCCTGGAAAGATGTACATGAACTAAGGCTGAGCAAAAGAAGCAGAACCAGAAATACATGGTACACATTAACAACAAGCGTGTATGATGATCACCTATGAAAAACTTGGTTCTTCTCAGTGGTTCAGTGATTCAAAGCAATCCCAAAAAACTTTGAAAAAAATGCCAACTGCATACAGTAAAAGAACTAAGGAGACTGAATTTAAACCAACATATGCTATGTTCACTTCTTATTTTCTGGTTTTTTTTTTTTTTTTTTACTTTTTATCTCTCCAATAGTTTTTCTCTTTTGCTCTGATTTTTTTTCTCCCAACATGATTCATAAAGCAATGTGTGTTAAAAATAAATAAATGAATGAATAAATGAACAAATAAATAAATAAAGATACTGCCAAATGTGGAGACATAATATTTTAAATGTCAATGAAAAGTATACTTCATTTTAGTTTTTTCTCAAGATTTGTATCTGACACATTTTTTGATTAATACAAGCATTTCCTTTTCTCAAACTCATAATCCAGATAAATTGTAGAAATTCTTTAGAAAAAAAAGAAAAAAAAAGCCTTACATGAACTTATATAAATGAAATGAGTAAAGCCAGGAGAACATTATACATAATAATGATAAAAATTAATGGTCAGCTGTGAATGACTTAGCTATTCTCAGCAATATAATGATCCAAAGGATCATAGTGAAAAATGCTGTCCATCTTCAGAGAAAGAACTGTTGGAGTCTGACTGGATATCAAAACTTTCCTTTTAAATTAAATATATATATATATATATTTTTTTTTTCTTTTTCAACATAGCTAATAGATAAATGTTTTGCATCATTATATCTATTCCACATTTCTTACTATGTTAGGAAGAGGAAAAGGAAAAAGAATTTTGAACTTAAAATTTTAAAGAATATGTTAAAAATTTTGTTTGCATGTAATTGAGAAAAAACATTAATTATTAAAAAACCCAACTCTTTAATTTATAGCAACTAGTAGTAACTAGTATAACAACTTTGTAGTAACTTTTCCCCTGTCCTGATAGATAATTACTTTAGTCTCTGACCTGATCCAGCCAGGCTTCAATTGATTCCCCAACTTTCTTCTTGGCAGCCCAACTCTTACCCAATCACCTAAATAAAAAGGTCCTTGATGGCTTAAGCTTTTTATCCTAATTTCTGTCCAGAGGTCCAATACTCACTTCTGAAACCATCATGAAATCAGCTCCATTATTGGTGATGTAAATGATAAGTAAATCTACTGCCTTATGGCTCTGCTTACAATCACTGTGACTTTCTATTAAAAAAAAAAATCCTTTCCTGGTCACCAGTCCTCTATGAAAAAAATGTAAACCCTGGGAGTGGAGAATTATCTTAGAATATTAAATAAATGTTGCTGTTTTCTTCATTTAATTAACTCATAGCTTAATTAAGTTCTTATAAGTTAATTTCTGGACTCTAGGATAGAAATTCTAAACTTCTTTAAAATATTTTACTAATAGTGATTCAATATACTTTATTTCCTCTTAATCTTATGCATTTAATCTTATGTATTAAAAAGCATTGTTATGAGAAGCATTAGAAAGGATGCATAGGGTTTACTATGCTGTCAAAGAGGCCCATGCAAAAAGATTAAGAAAACCTTCTATAAGGCTTTGGTATTCACTCAGAACTTTTTTCATTCATATATAGAAGAAACTTCAATTTATGAGCTAGATCACTAACCAATTAGGAATGTGTGCATAGGGGTGTGTGTGTGTGTGTGTGTGTGTGTGTGTGTGTGTGTGTGTATATATGCAGGAGGCAATATGATTCATTTATGCTTTCAAATGAAAGATATTTACATATCTCTGAAATAACAAACACATCCTTCAATTCATTATGAGAATGTCAGATAAGTCACATAGCAGTCACACACATACACACATGAAATGCATAGTAGTAGTAATAGTTTATTTGATTTTGCCACAGAAGATGAAATGTAGAGATTAAATGATAAGGTCATTATTAGCTATTCTCAGCAATATAATGATCCAAAGGATCATAGTGAAAAATGCTGTCCATCTTCAGAGAAAGAACTGTTGGAGTCTGACTGGATATCAAAACTTTCCTTTTAAATTTAAAAAAAAAATGGCTAAAAAATAGTATGAGTTCACTAAATTATTCTAATGTCTGTGATTACAAATAAGATAAAAATATTTTAAAGTACAATGTAAAGGACTAAAGAAAAAGCAGAGTGGTGTTTTGGGTAGAAGCTAATTTAAATTAAAATTTTGCCTCTGATACAAACTAGCTGGACATGTAAGAACCATAAACAAGACATTAAATTGCTTAATGTGCTAGTCAGCTCTCTTAAGTCTTTAAATTATAAAAGAAATCCCATTCTGCTCTGATAAAGAAGTATCCACCCTGATTGTTTCTACACTGGTGAAATAAAAATTCTAAAGCATGAAAAATAAATGAATGAATAAACAAATAAACCCTAAAGTACATTTATAGTTTATATTATATTGGCTTACAAAGTGGTGAAATATATGAGTCTTTTAAGGCACATTGTCAAATGTATAGATGTTATTATTAGCACCATCTTTGATTAAGCAAGGCATTGGTTTTTCTGCACAAACATTAATCATTTAGCAAATATTTATTAAACACTTGGTATTCGCCTGGCACTGTGCTAGGAAGGCCCTTAAAGTTACCTAAACTGTGTTTTTGTTGTTTTTTTCTTTCTTTCTTTTTTTTTTCTTTTCTTTTTTTTTTGTATTTCATTGTCTGGAATAATTTGCCATACTTTAAAAAGGTATTAAATCATATTGAATCATTATTATTGCTACCAAGAGATGAGTCACTTAATATCTCAATTCTCTAATACTTTCTCTAAGATTATAGAACCAGTGCCTATCTTCATTGGCAGAGAAATTTTCATTTTCATTACTGGAGGTTCCCTAAACCATCAATGTTAGGTATATACACACATACACAAATACAATATGGGTATGTGTTGAATATTAAATATATATCTTCTGTGTATACCATATATATGTATATTCACTGTACTATACTTATACATATAGAAACATATACATATAACTATATCATATAGACTTCATATGTATATAGAAAGATTTGCTATAAATATACCAAATCTATTTTAAATACACACATGTATATACCTCTGTATAGACATATATGCTTGCACATGTATATATGCATATGAGTGCATACATACTCATAGATACAAATGCATGTACACATATACATATATACATATGCATTCATATATATCAAATGACATAATAATTATGAAGTGCTTATAATAAGACCTGGGAAATAGGAAGGAATTAACTGTTAGTTTATTATTCTTAGTGTTGTTAACATTCTTGTGTGTGTGTATGTATACATACACATTTGCTTATTGTCCAAGTTCATTATTGTGTTGCATAGGTAAAAACTATAAATCTATACCAATGTAAGCAATACATTGCTATTGGAGGAAATAGAAAACCCGAGATCCTTATGGAAATTTTTAGTCAGTTGTATTTATTAACCACTCTTCTAAATAAAATATGTCTATTAGAATTACATGTGAAAATTGACCCTTAGGGGAAAGAAGTTATATAAATTGATTTTCATAATCTTCTTATTGCTAGATAGCATGCTGTTGTAGTTATCATATACTTTTTTTTTTTTTTTGCTAAATCAAATCATTTTCTTGTCTTATTCTAATTTTAACAATTCTTTAACTTCTGATTGATGTTCAGTTGGTAACAGACTGCAGTTCCTCAAATTGACTGTTTCTGCCTTTCTGCCTACCATTGCTTCATGAACTACATACCCCAATTCCCTCATTTATAAAATGAAGTATATTAAACTTGATGGTTTCTATGATTTCTTTTGGCTTTATGATTCTGTCTTTGGGAATTCTGACTCTTAAATAGGCATATTCCAAAACATTTACTTTCCCCTCCCCTCCCACAATATAACATTAAATGAAATTATTTTATAAAAAAGAATAATTTTGTTAGATAAATATTTCTGATTCATCCAAATGATCTGTTTTGAAAATTCTCTTTTGCATATATTTGATTTTCTTTATGTAAAGTTATATCGAATGTAAAATGGATAGGGTATTACAATGATTATTAAAAAAAAGAAATAAAATTCTGGGAATCAATGAGTACCTGTGGACACTTATAAAGCCACTTTAACAAAATACCTTTAGAAATATGTGTACTTCTTATCTTTCTTTGATTTTTCTTGAAAAATATATATTCTTCCCAGTAAACGGACAGCACCTATATTGTGAATTCTAGTAGTGATTCAGTGTACTTTTTATCATCCATCTGTTAAATTACTCTTATGTATAATTAATGCCATCTCCAATCAAAGCCTCCTACACCAAGATACAACAAAGTACAAAATAATGGAAACGCTCTTTTAATAAATGGAAAAACACTTCAAGTGGAAATTTGAAAAGTTATGCATAACAGTGCTCTTTCTCTGAAGGATTATATTAGCATTACTTTAAATAATGCAAAAGAATCTCTAGAGTATCTGTCTTTTCAATATAACAATTTAGACATCTAAGAGCGTACAAGAATTCTGCAATATCCACTAAAATTCCCTACAATACATTATTGTCCTGATGTCCAGCTTACTGGGTCTCATTGTGTCTTAATGGAAATTAGAGTGTTACACATGAATTTTTCCAGAACATTTAAAAATGTTTGAAAATATGAGTTTTATGTGATTTCAAAGGTTAATACAATTTATCATGTCTATCACATTTTACTTGTTCAATGAATACATGCTTAATAAAGTTACAAAGATGAAGAAAAAATCCACTTCTCACTTTTCCATGCTACACCTATTGAGGCTAGCAACCTGTGATTATATGGCTCCCCAAATAGAAAATATGATTAAAATTACTTTTAGAATTCTTAAACACCTACTATTTGGAAGGAAGTGGCCTGATAAAAAATAATATCAGACAAGTTATGATGTTCTGAATGAATTGTTTAATGAATACATTATGGATTATGGAAACAATAAAGAACTATATAAAATATAAACAAATATACTTAACATAAATTTTTGTGATATAGCTAGAGGAATATTCAGAGAAAAATTCTATTTCAGAAAAGAAAAATTTTTTATGTAATAGCATTTAAAAAAATCATGTAAAGATAATTTTAAGCATTCATTTGTGCAAGGATTGAGTTCCAAATTTTCTCCCTCCCTTCCTTCTCTTCCTCCTCCCCCAACAACAAAGACTGATATAAGTTATACATGCATAATAATTTAAACTTATTTTCATATTAATCATGTTGTGAAAGAAAAATCAGAACAAAATGAAAAGAAAAAAAAATGAGAAAAAGTTTTCATCCCCCCACAGTGTAAATAGTATAATTTGATCTATATTCTGTCTCCATAGTTATTTCTCTGAATGTGGATGACATTTCCTATCTCAAGTCTATTGTAACTGTCTTGGATAACCATTTCTGAGAAGAACTAAGCCCGTAAAAGTTAATCACCACCATATCTTGCTTATTATGTACAAGTCTTTGCAGGTTTTTTTTTTCTGAAATCCCCTGCTTATTATCTTCTTAATCATCTTCTTATAGAATAATAGTATTCAAATTAATTCACATACCACATGCTCAGCCATTTCTCTAACTGATAATCACCTACTACATCTCCAATACTTTAGCAGCACAAAAAGCTGTTCTAAACATTTCTACACATGTGGATCCTTTTCCTTTTTTATGATCTTTATGGGATACAGACAAAGTAGGTGGATCAAAGGATACCCACAATTGTATACATCTTCTTTTGGCATGTTTGAAATGGCTCTCCAGAATAGTATGAACAATTCACAACTCTACAAACAGTGCATTGTTATTCCAATGTTCCCACATTCTGTTCAACAATAATCATTTACATTTTCTGTCATCTTAGCCAGTCTGATAGATATAAGGTCATACATCAGAGTTGTAATTTTCATTTCTGTAATCAGTGGTGATATAGAGCATTTTCACATGACTATTAATAGTTTTATTTTCTTCATTTGAACATTGTCTATTTATGTCCTTTAGTTTATTTCCTCAGTACCTAGTCTAATTCCTTCAATTTCTTTTTTCTTCTTTTATTGTTAAAGCTAAAATATTTAGTGCAATATTGAATAATGTGCATCCTTATTTTACTCTAATCTTATTGGGAATGTTCTAATTTATCCCCATTAAACAGAATGCCTGATGATGGTTTTATAAAATGCTGCATACCATCTACTTTTTATTTATTTTTAATATGTATTTCTTTATGAATCATGTTGGGAGGAGAGAAAAATCAGAACAAAGGGGAAAATTATGGATGAGGGAAAAAACAGAAAAAAATGAACATAGCATTGTTGATCTATATTCAATCTCTATAGTTATTTTTCTGAATGCAGATGATACTTTTTAAATTAATTTTATAATTATAATTTCTGGCAGTACATATGCATGAGTAATTTTTTTTACAACATTATCCCAAATTTTCCCCTCCCTCCCTCTACTCCCTCCCCTAGATGACAGGCAATCCCATATATTTTACATGTGTTACAGTATAACCTAGATACAATATATGTAATGTAATGTAATGTAATATATATGTAATGTAAATATGTGTATAAAACCAATTTTCTTGTTGCAAGGTAAGAATTGGATTCCGAAAGTATAAGTAACCTGGGTAGAAAGACAATAGTGCAAACAGTTTGCATTCAATTCCCAGTGTTCCTTCTCTGGGTGTAGCTGTTTCTGTCCATCACTGATCAACTGGAAGTGAATTAGATCTTCTTTATGTTGAAGGTATCCACTTCAGTCAGAATATATCGTTGTTGAAGTGTATAGTGATCTCCTGGTTCTGCTTATTTCATTCAGCATCAGTTCATGTAAGTCTCTCCAAATCTCTCTGTATTCATCTTGCTGGTCATTTCTTATAGAGCAATAATATTCCATAAGATTCATATACCGCAATTTACCCAACCATTCTCCAATTGATAGGCATCCATTCATTTTCTAGTTTCTAGCCATTACAAAAAGAGCTTCCACAAACATTTTGGCACATACATGTAACTCTTGCTGTTGCATTTTGTTGGTGATGTATAAAAATGCTGAGGATTTATTTATTTGGGATATAAGCCCAATAGTAGCACTGCTGGATCAAAGGGTATGCATAGTTTGATAACTTTTGGGGCATATTTCCAGATTGCTCTCCGGAATGGCTGGATTCTTTCACAACTCCACCAACAATGCATCAGTGTGCCAGTTTTCCCACATCCCCTCCAACATTCATCATCTTTTCCTGTCATCTTAGCCAATCTGACAGGTGTGTAATGGTATCTCAGAATTGTCTTAACTTCCAAATCTCTGATTTGGAACACTCTTGCATATGAGTGCATATAGTTTCAATTTCATCATCTGAAAATTGTCTGTTCATATCTTTGGACCATTTACCAATTGTAGAATGGTTTGATTTCTTATGAATTAGAGTCAGTTCTCTATACATTTTGGAAATCAGGCCTTTATCAGAACCATTAACTGTAAAAATATTTTCCCAATTTGTTATTATCCTTCTAATCTTGTTTGCATTAGTTTTGTTTCTACAAAAGCTTTCTAATTTGATGTAATCAAAATCTTCTATTTTGTGATCAATAATGATCTCTACTTCTCTTTTGATCATAAATTCCTTCCTCCTCCACAAGTCTGAGAAGTAGACTATTTTCTGTTTCTCTAATCTATTTATGATCTCATTCTTTATGCCTAAATCATGGACCCATTTTGATCTTATCTTGGTATATGATGTTAAGTGTGGGTCCATATCTAACTTCTGCCATATTAATTTCTAGTTTTCCCAACAGTATTTTTCAAATAATGGATTCTTATCCCAAAAGTTGGTATCTTTGGGTTTGTCAAACACTAAATTGCTATTTTTATTCACTATCTTGTCCTGTGAACCTAACCTATTCCACTGATCAACTAGTTTATTTCTTAGCCAATACCAAATGGTTTTGGTGACTGCTGCTTTATAACATAGTTCTAGATCAGGTACAGCTAAGCCATATTCATTTGATTTTTTTTTCATAACTTCCCTTGAAATTCTTGACCTTTTGTTCTTCCAAATCAATTTTGGTGTTATTTTTTCTAGATCATTAAAATAATTTCTTGGGAGTCTGATTGTTATAGCACTAAATAAATAGATTAGTTTGGGGAGTATTGTCATCTTTTTTTATATTCGCTCAGCCTATCCAAGAGCACTTAATGCCTTTTCAGTTATTTAAATCTGACTTTATATTTGTGGCAAGTGTTTCATAATTTGGTCATATAATTCCGGACTTTTCTTTGGTAGATGGATTCCCAAATATTTTATACTCTCGACATTTGTTTAGAATGGAATTTCTCTTTGTATCTCTTGCTATTGCATTTTGTTGGTGATGTATAAAAATGCTGAGGATTTATGTGGATTTATTCTGTATCCAGCAACTTTGCTAAAGTTGTGAATTATTTCTAATAACTTTTTATTAGAAACTCTGGGGTTCTCTAAGTACACCATTATATCATCTGCAAAGAGTGACAGTTTGATTTCCTTATTATCTACCCTTATTACTTTAATCTCTTTCTTGACTCTTGTTGCCAAGGCTAGCATTTCTAATACAATATTGAATAGTAATGGTAATAGTGGGAAATCTTGTTACACTCCTGATCCTACTGGGAAAGGTTCCAGTTTATCGCCATTACATATTATGCTTACTGACGGTCTTAAATATATGCTCCTGAATATTTTAAGGAATTGTCCATTTATTCCTATACTCTCAAGGTTTTTTCATACAAATGGATGGTGTATTTTATCAAATGTTTTTTTCTGCATCTATTGAGATGATCATATGTTTTTTATTAATTTGATTATTAATATGGTCAATTATACTAATAATTTTCCTAATATTAAACCAGCCCTGCATTCCTGGTATATATACTTGATCATAGTGTATTATCCTGGGGATGACTTTCTGAAGTCTTTTTGCTAATATCTTATTTAAGATTTTAGCATCAATATTCATTAAGGAAATTGGTCTATAATTTTCTTTCTCAGTTTTTAATGGACCTGGTTTAGGTATCAGTACCATGTCTGTGTCATAAAAGGAGTTTGGTAGGACTCCTTCATCCCCTATTTTTTCAAATATGTTATATAACATTGGGGCTAATTGTTCTTTAAATGTTTGGTAGAATTCACATGTAAATCCATCTGGTCCTGGGGATTTTTTCCTGGGGAGTTGATAAATAGCTTGTTGTATTTCTTTTTCTGAAATGGGACTATTTAAGCAGTTTACCTCCTCTTCTGTTAATCTAGGAAGCCTATATTTTTGGAGGTAGTCATCCATTTCACTTACATCATCAAATTTATTGGCATAAAGTTGAGCAAAATAACTACTTATTTCTCTAATTTCTTCTTCATTGGTGGAAAGATCCCCCTTTTCATTTTTAAGACTAACAATTTGATTTTTCTTTTTCCTTTTTTTGATCAGATTTACCAAAGGTTTATCTATTTTATTGGCTTTTTCATAAAACCAAATCTTAGTTTTATTTATTAATTCAATAGTCTTTTTCTTTCAATATTATTGATTACTCCTTTTAATTTTAGAATTTCAAGTTTAGTTTTTGGTTGGGGGTTTTTAATTTGGTCTTTTTCTAGCTTTTTAAGTTGCAGGCCCAATTCATTGATCTTCTCTTTCTCTATTTTATTCAAGTAAGCCTCTAAAGATATAAAATTTCCTCTTATTACCACTTTAGCAGCATCCCGCAAATTTTGGTATGATGTCTCATCGGTGTCATTATCTTGGGTGAAATTATTAATTGTTTCTATAATTTGCTGTTTCACCCAGTAATTCTTTAAGATGAGATTATTTAGTTTCCAATTACTTTTTGGTCTATTTATTCCTAATTTCATGTTGAATGTAGTTTTTAATTACATTGTGATCTGAGAAGAAAGCATTTACTATTTCTGCCTTCCTGCATTTAATTTTGATATCTTTATGTCCCAATATATGGTCAATTTTTGTATAGGTTCCATGTACTGCTGAGAAGAAAGTATACTCCTTTCTATCTCCATTCAGTTTTCTCCAAAGATCTATCATACCTAGTTTTTCTAATGTTTTATTTACCTCTTTAATTTCTTTCTTATTTGTTTTGTGGTTTGATTTATTTAGTTCTAAGAGTACCAGGTTCAGATCTCCCACTGTTATTGTTTTGCTGTCTATTTCTTCTTGCAACTCTCTTAACTTCTCCTTTAGGAATTTAGATGCCATACTACTTGGTGCATATATATTTAGTATTGATATTTCTTCATTGTCTATGTTATCTTTTAGCAGGATATAGTTTCTTTCCTTATCTCTTTTAATTAGATCATTTACTGCTTTTCCTTGATCTGAGATAAGGATGGCTACCCCTGCCTTTTTTGGCATAATAGATACTGCTCCAGCCTTTTACCTTTACTCTGTATGTATCTCTCTGCTTTAAAAGTGTTTCCTGTAAACAACATATTGTAGGGTTCAGACTTTTGATCCAGTCTGCTATCCACCTCTGTTTAATAGGAGAGTTCATCCCATTCACATTTACAGTTAAAATTACTAATTCTGTATTTTCGGCCATCATATTATCCATGATTATGCTTTTTTTCCCCTTGTCCCCCCTGAACCTCTTCCCCAGTATTGAATTTATGGACCCCACTTGTGACGCGCAGCCCTCCCTTTTTAGCATCCCTCCCCCCTCCTTTTAAGTCCCCTTCCCTTCCCTTATTCCTCTTTCCTTTTCTCTTTTCCTCTCTCCCCATATAATGAGGTGAGAGGGAATTCTCTGAAAAACAAATATGTCAATTATTTACTCTTTGATCCTACTCTGATGAGAGTAAGATTCACACAATGTTTTTCCCCTTCTCTAAATTCCCCAGATATGGTAAATTTTCTTTGCCTCTTCCTGGGATGTAGTTTCCCTCTTCTTATCTCTCCTTTCCCTTTCTCTGATATTATCCCCTTCCCTTTACTACTCCCCCTTTCTTTGTAATATCAGTAAAATTAAATTATCCATGTGGACTTTCTGTATATCCACAACAGAAATACAATTCTCAAGAGTTCTTTTTCTTTTTTCTGCTTCTCTTTACCAGCTTCCTCCCAGATAAGCTGGAAAGGAGCAAAAATTGTGACTGGGCTATGAGAGAGCACTGGGAGAGAGTTCCCCTCCCCCCAAAAAATGACTCAGAGGTGATTAGAATGGCTGCATTGGGAGGAGTGCCCGATGAAGGACCCCCACTGTGTGGCCTAGTGCCTGCCCTGAGGCTAGGGGCTGAACAGTAAAAGCATCACAAACCCCAGCCAAAGCCTCCTGTGGGGTGGTGGATATTAGCAGCTGATGCATGAAAATCCCCTGTGCTCAAACCAGCAGTCTCTGCTTGGAAAGTACAGTTGCTGTTGTGGGGGTTCTGCTGCTGTGGGAGTTCTGCTGCTGCTGGAGTTTCCCTACTTTGTGAATTCCACTGCCTCAGGCTGAGCCTTACACTATGTGGATTAGAGGCTGCCCCAGGCTGTGTCCCCCTCTGTTCATGTTCTTAATTGCCCCAGGGAAAAGCCCTGGACACCAAAAGGTGGCTGCAAAGCCGTGCAGAGATTGGTATTAGGTCACTTCTGGTTTGGGGTGGTTATATTTTCTGGTTTTTTATTTTAAAGTGGCTTTAATTTCTCTTCTTATCTGCTGTTTTACAAGCATAGTAGAGTTATCAGCCTATGCCAGATTCCTCTATCTCAGTGGCTTCTCTGATCCCAGATTTCTCCCCAGCCCTTTTGGCACAATGTGCTATCCCCTGTTCCAACCCTGTCTGTGCTGGTCTTTTGTTCCTCCTCTCGGAACTGACCTTTTCTGAAGAAATTCCAGATTCTCTTTGACTGGTAAGTTGTGCTTCTAATCTGTGTGTTTTTTATCAGTCCAGCATTATTTTTGAGGCTGATTTAACTAGGTGATAATGAGGGTAGAAGGGACCTTAGAAATTCGTGTGTATATTCCCCACTATCTTGGCTCTGCCCCCAGATGATATTTTTTATACAAAGTTTCAATAACATTAAGAACTAACTCAATTTAATCCTTTGCTCTCTAGTGTTTTTAATAGGAATGAGTATTATATTTTATCAAAAGTTTTTGTGTATTTATAGAGATAATAATATGATTTCTATATTTTTTGTTATGGGTATTTTCAAGTATACTGATACTATTCTTATATTGAACCAATCTTGTATTCCTGGTATAAATTCCAATTGGTCATACAGTGTTATCCTGGTGATGAATTTCTGTCATCTCTTTGCTAATATTTCATTTAAAAGGTTTGCATCAATATACATTAAGAAAGTTAGCCTTTAATTTTATTTCTATATATTAGTTAGTCCTGATTTAGAAATTAGCATCATATTTACATCATAAAAGGAATTTGTTAGGGCTTCTTCACCTATTTTCTTCAAATAGTTTAGACAATATTGGAAGTAATTGTTCTTTGAATGTTCTGTAGAATTCAATTGGAATACATCTGATCTGAGGTTTGGTTTTTTTTTTTTTTTTTTTTTTTTCTTGTGGAATTTATTGATGGCTCATTTAATTTTTTTCTAAAATGGAATTAAGTGTTTTATTTCCTCTTCAGTTAATCTGGGCAATTTATATTTTTGTAAATATTTATCAATTTCACCTAGAGAGTCAAACTTCTTGACATATACTTTGTGCAAAATAGCTCTAAATTATTGCTTTCATTTCTTCTCACCCTTTTCATTTTTGATACTGGTAATTTGATTTTCTTTTTTTCTTTTTTAATCAACTTATCCAAAGATTTATCTATTTTATTTTCTCCCTATGGGGAAAAAAAAAAAAGCAACCCTTAATTTTATTTATTAGCTCAACACTTTTCTTTCAATTTTATTAATTACTCCTTTGATTTTCAGAATTTCTAATATATTAAATTAGAAGATGTAATTTGTTATTTTTATAGCTTTTAAAATTTAATGCCAAATTCATTGATTTCCTTTTTCTCTATTTTATTCATGTAAGAATCTAGACATGTAAAACTTCCCCTTAGAATTTATTTGGTTGCACCTCAAATGTTTTGGTATATAATCTCATTATGTCATTTTCTTGGTTTCTAGGATTTGTTTTTTGACCCACTCATTCTTTAGGATTATTTAGATTTTATGTCAATTTTTCCATGATCCTTTATTACACCTAATTCTTTTTCAATCTATTTTGAAAAGAATGTGTTCACAGGACAAAATACTCAATAACTATAGCAATCTACTGTTTGACAAATGAAAAGACTCCAGCTTGTGGGATAAGAACTCACTCTATGATGAAAACTTCTGGGAAAATTGGAAATAAGTATGGCAGAAACTAGGCATTGACCCACACCAAACACTGTATTTCAAGATAAGGTCAAAATGGGTCCATGATTTAGATATAAAGAGTGATATTAGAAGCAAATTAGAAGAACATAGGACAATTTACTTCTCAGATCTGTGGAAAAGGAAGAAATTTTTGACCAAAGAAAAACTGGAATTCATTCTTGAAAACCAAATAGATAATTTTGATTATATTAAGTTGAAAAGGATTTTTATCAACAAAATCAATGCAGATAAGATTAGAAAGTAAGCAATAAATTGGTGAAAAAAATTACATTTAAGGGTTTATTTATTTATTTATTTTGATTTGTTTGTTTACTTATTTACTCATTTATTTGTTTGTCTGTTTATTTATTTATTTGTCTGTTTGTTTATTTATTTATTTGCTGAAGCAATTGGTGTTAAGTAACTTGCCCAAGTCACATAGCTAGGAAGTGTTAAGTGTCTGAGACCAGTTTTTAATTCATATCCTCCGGACTTCAGAACTAGTGCTCTATCCACTGTACCACCTAGCTGCACCTACATTTAAGGGTTTTAATAAAGATCTCATTTCTAAAACCTATAGAGAATTTTCTCAAATTTATAAGAATTCAAACCATTATCCAATTGATAAATGTCCAATGCATATGAACAGACAATTTTCTGATGAAGAAATTAAAACCATTTCTAGTCACATGAAAAGGTGCTCTAAATCACTATTGATCAGAGAAATACAAATCAAAACAACTCTGAGATACCGCTACACACCTCTCAGATTGGCTAAGATGACAGGAAAAGATAATGACAAATGTTAGAAGGAATATGGGAAAACTGAGACACTAATACATTGTTAGTGGAACTACTGTGAACAGATCCAGCCATTCTGAAGAGCAATTTGTAACTATGCTCAAAAAATTATCAGAACATGCATACCCTTTGATCCAGTAGTGTTTCTGCTGGGCTTATATCTCAAAGAGATCTTGAGAGGGAAAGGGACCCACATGACCAAAAATGTTTGTTTCAGCACTTTTTTAGGGCCAAAAAACTAGAAAATGAGTGGATGCCAATCAATTAGAGAATGGCTGAATAAGTTATGAAGTAAGAATGTTATGAAATATTATTCTATAAGAAATGATCAGCAGGATGATTTTAGAGAAGAATGGAGAGACTTACATGAACTAATGTTAAGTGAAATGAGCAGAACCAGGAGATTATTGTACATGGCAATAACAAGATTATATGATCATCAATTCTAACGGACATGGCTTTCCAACAATGAGATGATTCAAATCATTTCCAATAATCTTGTAATGAAGAGAGACATCTACATCCAGAGAGAGGACTGTGGGAACTGAGTGTGGACCACTCTCAATGTTGTTGTTTGTTTGCATTTTGTTTTCTTTCTCGTTTTTTTCCCTTCTTGATCCAATTTTCTTGTGTTGTAGATAACTATATAAATATGTATACATATATTAAATGTAACATGTTTTAACATGTTTAAAATGTATTGGATTACCTGCCATCTAGGGGAGGAAGCGGGTCAATTTGAAAAATTACTCATGCATATGTTTAAGAAATAAAAAAAGCTTTAATCAAATAAATAAATAAAAAGAAGGAAAAAAAAGATGCATTGAATATTTTGTACTTCTATTGATTTTTTGATTTTGATTATGAGGTTTTTATGTCCTATTATGGTAGATTTTGTATGGTGCTATGTATCACTAAGAAAAGGTATATTCCTTTCTGTCCTTCCAGAGATCAATTATCATATCTATCTTGTCTAATAGTCTAGCTTGATACATCACCTTTCCACTACTTGAGTTCTATAACTTGATAATTTTGTATGGCCCATAAAGGATATTATAAATATTCATATGGCCCTTGACAGAAAAAAAAGTTTCCCCACTCCTGCTATATATAGGGTAAGATAATTTTTTTTTTATTTAGAAAAGTGTGGATTTGAGTCATATAATTTGAGCAAAATACAGTGGGAGTAAAATTCAAACAATACTCATCTCTCCTTTCTTTCCATCCACTGTAATACGTCTTTTGTGACTCTTCATATAATGTAATTTGCTCTCTTTTGCCTTTTCTTCCAATAAAATCTTTTTTTTTTTTGTTACCCCTTGTTTTTTTTTTATATTATCACATTAAAGTCAATTTATATATACTTTCTATAGGTGTGTATACCCCTTCTAAATACCCTAATAAAGATATATATATACATACATATATATATATATATGTATGTATATATATACATATATATGTGTGTATATATATATATACATATATATATATATATATATATAATATAAAATCTCATAATGAAATTTTGAAAGTTCCCTATTTCTTTGAGTGTTTAATATTACCCTGAA
This sequence comes from Sminthopsis crassicaudata, assembly GCF_048593235.1. Lineage (NCBI taxonomy): Eukaryota > Metazoa > Chordata > Mammalia > Dasyuromorphia > Dasyuridae > Sminthopsis > Sminthopsis crassicaudata. Next base: position 462,383,559 of record NC_133619.1, on the reverse strand, counting down.
ACATGATGCTAAATTTTGCTGGGTAATAGATTCTTGGTTGCAATTCAAGGTTCTTTGTTTTCCAAAATATAATATTTCAGTTCCATAGTACTAAGTCCTGATTATTCTGATGAGAGAGCATTAGTATTTGAATTTTTTTTCTTTCTTTATAGATGTCTGAAGTATTTTCTCCTTGATCTGATAATTCTGCAATTTATCTATAATATTTCTTGAAATTTTCATTTTGGGATCCCTTTCAAGAAATGTTTGGTGGGTTTTTTCAATTACTATTTTTCTTTCTGATTCTTGGATGTCAGGACAGTTTTCTTTGAAAATTTCTTGAAAAGTATTGTCTGAACTTTTTTTTTTCTTTCTTTTTTTTTTTTTTTTAATCTTGGCTTTCAGGTAGTTTCTTAAGTTATCTCTCCAGGATCTATTTTGCAAGTCAGTTTTTTTTGTTGTTGTTGTTTTGTTTTGTGTTGTTTTGTTTTGTTTTTTCAATAAGATATTTTACCTTTTTCCCTATTTTTAATTCTTTTGATTTTGTTTAATTGACTGTTGATGTCTCATAGAATTATAAGCTTCCATTTTCCAATTCTAGTATTTAATGAAGTATTTTATTTGGTTCGCATTTTTTACCTCCTTTTTTATTTAACTAATTCTACTTTTACGGGAGTTTTTTTTTTTTTTTTTTAAATCAATTTTTGTGCTGTTAACTCTTTTTTTATAATTCTGCAGAATAACACTCATTTCTTTTCTAATTTTTTCTTCTACTTCTCTTTATTTAAAAAACTTCTAAGATTCACATGGAGACATTTTGCCTCTTCTTACTTAGTATTCTGATATTTCCTATTACCTTAGCAGCTTTCTAAGATTAGGACTCTTTCACTAATTTTGTAAAGTTAAACTTGGTTCCTAGAGTACAGGAGATACTCCCACAAGATTTATTTGCTGGAGGATCAGAGCTTTGGCATTGACTTTCCATATTGGGACCAGAGGTGCTGATGGCTTGCTGACTGTTCTATAGTAGCCCAGGCTAGTCATACCTGTTATGCTAGAGTTCTGAGGCTGGCAATTTTCTTTCTGTGCTGCGGCTGAGGGACTCACAGTTTTCCTTTTATGTCATTGGCCTGCTGAGCGGGGTCTTTAGGGTCTAAATTGTTGATCTGTGCCAACAGCCTTCTGCTAGATTTCCCTCACTGAGCATGCTTTGGCATGCTTTCCCCTTTTATCCAGGTGAGACATATATTTCTTTCTTTTTTTTATTATTTTTTTTTATTTAGAATTTTTTCCCCACAGTCTATATGCATGAGTAATTTTTTTATAATATTATAGCTTGTATTCATTTTTCCAAATTATCCCCCTCCCTCCACTCCCTCCCCCCGATGACAAGCAATCCCATACATTTTACATATGTTACAATATAACCCAGATACAATATATGTGTGTAAATACCATGTTCTTGTTGCACATTAAGTATTAGATTCTGAAGATACCTTTCTGAATTAAGTATTAGATTCTGAAATAACCTGGGCAGATAGACAGTAGTGCTAACAATTTACATTCACTTCCCAGTGTTCCTTCTCTGGATGTAGTTATTTCTGTCCATCATTGATCAACTGGAAGCGAGTTAGATCTTCTTTTTGTTGAAGATATCCACTTCCATTAGAATGCATCTTCATACAGCATTGAAGTGTACAGCGATCTTCTGGTTCTATTCATTTCACTTAGCATCAATTGATGTAAGTCTCTCCAAGCCTCTCTGTATTCCTCCTGCTGGTCATTTCTTACAGAGCAATAATATTCCATAACCTTCATATACCATAATTTACCCAACCATTCTCCAATTGATGAACATCCATTCATCTTCCAGTTTCTAGCTACAACAAAAAGAGCTGCCACAAACATTTTGGCACATACAGGTCCCTTTCCGCTCTTTAGTATTTCTTTGGGATATAATCCCAATAACAGCAATGCTGGGTCAAAGGGTATGCACAGTTTGATAACTTTTTGGGCATAGTTCCAAATTGCTCTCCAGAATGTCTGGATTCTTTCATAACTCCACCAACAATATATCAGTGTCCCAGTTTTCCCACATCCCCTCCAACATTCATCATTATTTGTTCCTGTCATCTTAGCCAATCTGACAGGTGTGTAGTGGTATCTCAGAGTTGTCTTAATTTGCATTTCTCTGATCAGTAGTGATTTGGAACACTTTTTCATATGAGTGGATATAGTTTCAATTTCATCATCTGAGAATTGTCTGTTCATATCCCTTGACCATTTATCAATTGGAGAATGGTTTGATTTCTTATAAATTAGGGTCAGTTCTCTATATATTTTGGAAATGAGACCTTTGTCAGAACCTTTAACTTTAAAAATATTTTCCCAATTTGTTACTTCCCTTCTAATCTTGTTTTCATTAGTATTGTTTGTACAGAAACTTTTCAGTTTGATGTAATCAAAATCTTCTATTTTGTGATCAATAATGATCTCTAGTTTTCCTCTGGACATAAATTCCTTCCCCCTCCACAGGTCTGAGAGGTAGACTATTTTCTGTTTCTCTAATCTATTTATTATCTCATTCTTTATGCCTAAATCATGGACCCTGCGGCTCCTGCACCTGGAAATGCCTTGGAGGTGATTAGCAGGGCAGTGCTTTGAGGGCTCTGTGTGTCCTGTAAACTTCCCTGAGGTTTAAGACTGAACAGTAAAGGCGACACAAAGCCCAGCCAATGCGTTCTGTGGGGCATGGATGTCAGCAGCTGATGTGAAAATCCCCTTGGAAGTGTCTGCCTTGAAACCACGGTCCCTAGTTCAAAGGTTCTGCTTCTCTGTGACTTACCCGGCTGAATTCCACAGCCTCCAGTCGAGCAAGGCAATATGTGTTGCCTTGGGCCTTGTCTGCCTGCTTTTCAATCTCTTAACTACCCCCAGGTGAAAGCCCAGACAGCCTAAGTTGGCCACACCCACAGTGCCAAGATCTGTTGAGTCACTTCCAGATTGTGGTGGTTCTAGTATCTAGCTTTATATTTTAAAGTGGCTTGATTTCTCTTCTGAACTGCTGTTTTATAAGCAGAGAAGAGCTAACAGCCTGTGCCAGATTCTTCTATCTCAGTGGCTTCTCTGATGCCAGAGCCCTCCCCAGCGCAATTGGTGCAGTGCACTACCACCCAGCCGTCTGTGCTGACCTCTTTTTTTTTTTTCCTCCCCTGGGAACCGACCTTTTCTGTTGAAACTCCAGTTTCTCTTCAGCTGGTAAGTCGTGCTTCCAGTTCTTGTGGTTTCTATCAATCTAGAGCTATTTTTGAAGCTGATTTAACTAATTGATAATGAGGGAAGAAGGGAACTCACAAAATCACGTGTATCTTCTCCACCATCTTGGCTCTGCCCCCTCGACATATCTTTCTTTAATTCCTTCTAACTTGTCTTGAGATGGAAAAGTTTTTCACTCCATCTTCTTGTGAGTTCAGTCTCTCTAACATCTGCATGAACACCTGATTTAGGCTTCTTTCTGAGGGAAAATGAGGAGAACTCAGGTAACTTCCTGACTTCTCTCTTCTATCTTGTCTCCACCCCCGGAAAACATGTTAACAATATACAAATGTTAACATTAATGAACTGAGTATGTCAGATTTTTTTTTAATTCCTAGAATATTAACTTACTCCAAATTAGTATGAATGAAGAAATCTTGGAACTTCTTAAAAACTTCATTGAAAACAGATTCCATAAAAACAATAAAACCTAGAAATGGCTTAAAAAGATTAATAAAGTTAACAAAAATTTCCCAACATAATAAAACTAGAGATGAAGAAAAAATTAAAACATTAAAAAAGATCTGAATGAATTTGTACCAAACTAGGAAGAAACAAAAAAAAAATCTATTTAGAATCATTTGTTTGGTTAGTTCAAAAAATATTCAAAATATGTGGATGATTACTTAAATATAAAACATTAAAATTTGCAAAATATAAAAGAAGGAATTTCAAATATTTGACAGCCAAACATTATTACAAGTAACAAAGGAGAAAAGAAAACAAACTTTTGATGTAGGTGCAAGTGAAATCTAACAATGTTCAGAGAAATGTCTCTTCATGAACCCTGATGAGGAAACAGAAGGCATCAGTATAGTGTAGTTCACCTACAGCTAACTACTTTAGGAAAGTTTTTAATGGGAGCTCATTTTTTTTTTTGCCAGAAAGCACAGTATTTTAGCACAGTATCTAGCACATTCTAGACTTTTAATAAATAATTATTGATAATAATAATTAATTGATTAATTAAATCTTTGTGACCCCTTGGCAAAGTGGCATGGTTTGTCATTTCCTTTTCTCAGTTCATTTCACAGATGAGGAAACTGATGCAAGCAGGGTTAAATGAATTGCCCATCATCATAGAGCTAATAAGTCTCTGACATGAAATTAAAAAAAAAAAAAAAAAAAAGTCTTCCTTACTCCAGGCCCAGCTCTCTATAGACGCTGCCACCTAGATGCCATAATAAAATAAAGGTAAAGTATCAATTTTCAATTTTTCAGTAATAATCTCCCTTAAATATTAGAATAACACAAATGTAAATGATTATTTTTCTAAAACAAAAAAAAATATTAAAATACAAAATCAAAATATGTGGGAGAGAGAAAATGAAAGGTATTTTATTTCAAATACAAGTGCCAATTAATTAATTATTTAAGAATCCCTGATCCATCTTAAAGATATAATCAAACAAAAAGTCAAGATATCATATTAGAACAAGTGAGAAATCTGGGGGAAAGGGTGGGGGGAAGAAGGGGAAAAATTGGAACAAAAGGCTTGGCAATTGTCAATGCTATAAAATTACTCATGCATATATCTTGTAAATAAAAGCTATAATAACAAAAAAAAAAAAAAAGAACAAGTGGGCAAAGCAAAGTAAAAAAAAAAAAAAGTATATAATTATCTTCTTCTGAAAGAAACTACTAGAGCCTTTAGAGCAAAGAAACACAATATTATTAGCAATAGAAAGAAAGAGTTAAAATATCAAGCAACCATATCTAAATCATATAAATTTTAACAGTTTTGATTTTATAGAAACAACATGAAATATGATGTTTCACAAGGCATATAGGTCTGTAATAAAGAGTAATATGTTTTTTTATAAGAAACATATTTGAATCATAAATATTAACACATACTTAAATATGAATATGGAGAAAACACTATTGTACCTCAACTCAGCTCAGAAAAGCAGGGCTGATGATCATGATCTCAGACAAAACAATATCAAAGTGTGGAGACATTACAAAAAAACATAAACTGACATATGCACTTTTTATGTGTCAGATACTATATACAAAAATTACTTCATTACAAGAACTAAAACTGAGATTATGTTTTACTGATATACTTTAGACAATGCATTTATTTCAGTACTTAATGTATAGGCACTTGATGACATACCACTTAAACTTTAGGAAGTAATAGAGTAAAAATATAGTATTAGGTGATCTAAAAGTATTCCATTCAGAGTTAGACAAATCTAGCAACAACAAGAACAAAAAAGAAAAACAAAAAAGATATTAAGGGTGTGAATATAATTTTAGAAAAACCAGATATCATAATTTGGTGATAACTGTTAACAGAAAGAAATGTATACTTTGTTCATGATTTCTTTATAACAATTGAGCAAATATTAAGGCATGAAAGCCCTTTAGCAAATGTGGAAATAAAGTAATATTAAATATTTCCTTAATGTACTACAATAAAAATTAGGTATTCAAGAAATGATTTTTTTGGAAGATGCAATGTATTTATTTATTAAAGCTTTTTATTTACAAAACATGTGCATGTGTAATTTTTAAACAATAACCCTTGCAAAACTTTCTCTTCCAAATTTTTTCCTCCTTTCCCTCCACTCCCTCCCCTAGATGGCAGGTAGTACAATATGTGTTAAATATATTAAAACATATGTTAAATCCAACATATGTGTACATATTTATACAGTTATTTTGATGCACAAGAAAAATCAGATCTAGAAAGTGTAAAGGGCTGATACTCTGAGTTGAGGCACTGGTGTCAGACAACCAAGCACTTAAGCCTAATTACCGATTGGACAATACTCTATTAGCATAGGCTTGGAAAAATGGCCTTTCCCACTATTCTGTGCTGGCTTGATCTTTTGGTGTATACAGAGAATTGTGGGAGGTATTAGAAGTCACTTTGGTGGTAGAAGAGGAGAAGGAAGGTTGTGGAGATCCTGTGTCCATTATCTTTGCTTCTACCCCTAAAGGCCAAGAATAAAGACCAAGCTTTTTTGGTTATCCTGACTCTGATTGATTCTAAGGTATGCAGGGTACCAATTCAGTCTTCACAAGAAAACAAAATAAAACCTGAAAAGGAAAAGAAAATGCAAGCAAACATCAATAGAAAGCATGAAAATGCTATGTTGTCATCCACACTCAGTTTCCACAGACCTGTCTCTGCATGTAGATGCCTCTCTTCATCACTGAACAAGTGGAACTGGCCTGAATCATCTCATTGTTGAAGAGAACCACATCCATTAGAATTGATCATTGTATAGTCTTGTTGTTGTGTGTAATGATCTACTGGTTCTGCTCATTTCATTTAGCATCAGTTCATGTAAGTCTTTTTTTTTTTTTTTTTCTGAGGCAATTGGGGTTAAGTGATTTGCCCAGGGTCACACAGCTGGGAAGTGTTAAGTGTCTGAGACCAGATTTGAACTCAAGTCCTCCTGACTTAAGGGGTGGTGCTCTATCCACTGTGCCACCTAACTGCCCCAGTTCATGTAAGTCTTTCCAGGCCTCTCTCTGAAATCATCCTGTTGGTTGTTTCTTACAGAATAATAATATTCCATAGCATTCAAATACCATAATTTAGTTAGCCATTCTCCATCCATTCAGTCTCCAGTTCTTAGCCATTACAAAAAGGGCTGCCACAAACATGTTTGCACATGTAAATCCCTTTCCCTCCTTTAAGATCTATTTAGGATATAAGCCCAGTACAAATACTGCTGAGGTCAAAGGATGTGCACAGTTTGATAACTCTTTGAGCATAGTTCCAAATTGCTCTTCAGAATGGTTGGATCTGTTCACAGTTCCACCAACAATGTATCAGGGCGCCAGTTTTTCCACATCCCCTCCAACATTCGTCATTATCTTTTTCTGTCATCTTAACCAATCTGACAGGTGTGAGTGGTATATCAGGGCTGTCTTAATTTGTATTTCTTTGATCAGTAGTGATTGGATCACCTTTTCATGTGACTAGAAATATTTTCAATTTCTTCATCTGAAAATTGTCTATTCACATCCTTTGACCATTCATCAATTGGAAAATGGTTTGAATTCTTATGGATTTGAGGTTATTTTAGAAGACTTTATCAGAACGTTTGAATGTAAAAATGTTTTCCCAGGTTATTGCTTCTCTTCTAATCTTGTCTGTATTAGTTTTGTTTGTATAAACCCTTTTTTAACTTAATATAATCAACATTATCTATTTTGTGATCAATAATGATCTCTAGACCTTCTTTAATCACAAATTCCTTCCCTCTACAATTATAATCCTTCCTTCTCCAATTATAATCAAATTAGAAGAAGATAGGATAGTTTACCTGTTAGGTTGCCTAACAGGTAAACTATCCTATCTTCTTCTAATTTGATTATTATATCATTATTTTTGTCTAGATAATGAATCCATTTCAATCTTATCTTGGTATACAGTGTTAGGTGTGGGTCAATGCCTAGTTTCTGCCAAACTAGTTTCCAATTTTCCCAGCAGTTTTTGTCAAATAGTGAGTTCTTACCCCAAAAGCTGGGGTCTTTGTGTTTGTCAAACATTAGATTACTATAGTCATTGACTATTTTGTCCTGTGAACCTTATCTAGTCCACTGATCAACTACTCTGTTTCTTAGCCAGTACCAAAGAATTTTGATGACCACTGCTTTATAATATAGGTTTAGATCTGGCATTGCTAGGCCACCTTCATTTTGCTTTTTTTTTTCATTAATTCCCTTGAAATTCTTGGCTTTTTGTTCTTCCCTATGAATTCTGTTGTTATTTTTTCTAGGTCAGTATAATAGTTCCTTGTTATTTTTTCTAGGTCAATAAAATGATTGTTAAAAAACTAAATAAATACATTAGTTTGGGTAGTACTGTCATCTTTATTATATTCATTCGATCTATACAAGAGCACTTGATATTTTTCCAATTGTTTAGATCTGATGGTATTTGTGTGGAAAGTGTTTTGTAGTTTTGCTCAAATCGTTCCTGACTTTCTCTTAGCAGATAGAATCCCAAATATTTTATACTATCAACAGTTATTTTAAATGGAATTTTTCTTTGTATCTCTTGCTATTGGATTTTAAGGTGGAAACTGCTAGGTCCTGGATCATCCTAATTGTGGTTTCTTGGCATTTAAGTTGTTTTTTTTCTGTCTGCTTGTAATATCTTTTCCTTGGTATGATAGTTCTGAAACTTAGTCATGATATTCCTTGGGGATTTAATTTTGGGGTCTCTTTCAGGAGGTGATTGGTAGATTCTTTCAATAGCTATTTTACCTTCTGATTCTAAAATATCAGGGCATTTTTCTTTTGTGATTTCCTGTAAGATAATGTCTAGATTCTTTTTTTCATCATGGCTTTCAGGAAGCGCAATAATCCTTAGATTGTCTTTCTGAGATCTAGTAAAGTTGTTTTTCCTAGGATGTATTTCATATTTTCTTCTACTGTTTCATTTTTTTTGTTTGTTTTGTTTGACTGATTGTTGAAGTCTTATTAAGTTATTCACTTCCATTTTTTTTTCAATTCTAATTTTTATTATGTTATTTTTTTCAGTTGCCTTTTTAAGCTCCTTTTGCAATTGACCAATTAATATCCTTGTGAAATGGGGACCAGTTTATATCTGTCTTTGGGGCTTCTTCTAGAATTGCTTTGCTTTTAGGAACTTCAGGATTTTAGGTCTTTTCTTCTCCCTTTCTATAAAAGCTTTCTGTGGTGAGAGTTATTTTTTTGTTTTTTATCCATTTCTTTTTAAGGTTTGATGACTGTTCAAAGGAATGAAAACTACTTTAATTTGCCCTGGGGCAGTTCTGCTGATTGATTTCCAGTGATGGATAATGGTGGTTAGGGTTTGGGGGGACTCAGTGGCTTACAATTTGTCTTTTACAAAAGTTAAATCCACCAAACTATCTGCTCTGACTCTCCATTCCAGCTTCTTGCCCCGTCTCCCTATACTGTGTTCTGGGCTCAGCTGACTGTTCCCCTATCCATTTGAAAGACTTATTCTGAAGTTCTTCCACGGTATTTTCTTCCAGAAATGTGTCATACTCCAAATATTTGTGGATTCTTTGATTTCAAAACCAGTTTAGGGGGTTATTCTGCTGTTGGTTTGAGAGAAGGTTAGAGAATGTTACAGAGAATCATGTCTGCTCTCTGCCATCTTGGCTCTGCCACAGAAGTCACCGTAAGTCCCCAACAAATGATTTTTGAAGAAAGGATTAAACATTTACAAGAGATTAATAACTTAATCTTAAATAATTCAGAGTCCAAAAATTAACATCAAAATTATACATAATTTTAAAATATGACAACTATGAAAAAACATAAGATTATAAATGGCTGGGAGACATGAATAAGAAAAAAAATATTCTATTATTAATATTTTTTTTTCTAATATGACATAAAGCAACTCTGAGATTCTACCTCTAGAATTTACAAAGTTCATTAAAATTAACTTGAATGTGAGAAAATGTTGAATGTGAGAAAATGGGCACTATTCATAAAACTATGAATTAGTCTAGATATTCATACACTTCTATAAAAATTGTTGAATGTACACATATTTAGTCCAAAATCTTGCATAACTGGGCATATAAACATTTAAATTTGAAGACGGAAGGAAAGATGCCACTTATACTAATATATTCACTTTTGGGAGGTAGGAAAACAAAAGTCTATTGATTAAGGAATGTTTGAGTAAATTGAAGTATATGGGCATAAATTAACACAGTTTTGCTGTAAGAAATAATTAATAGAAAAAAAAATCAGAGAAGCATAGAATGACATATGAAGTAATACAGGGAGAAAAAGGAAAAAAAAAACAGGAAATGATATTTGGTATAAGTACAATAAAGTAATTGACATGAATGTTAACATTTTTTAAAGCTCAAAATAAAGTGTTTAATTATGATAAATATCTTGGAACTGCAGAAGAAACGATTAAATACATTTCTTTCCTTTTTTTGGGCAAATGGAGTACTATTGTTTAAGATTGTTTCAAATCCTCCAAGGTATAGTATTGCTAGTTTGGCTTAATTACTTTTCTTTCTTCTGGGGAAAGCTTGCTAGGTGGAAAGATGAGTTACCACTGGATCTGATAAGAAAAAAAATAACACTGATATAACTTCATATATAATTTTAGTAATTATCATAAATATGTCTATAATTTTCTTATATATTTTTGGCCTGAATTACACAATAATCTAGTATGAAATTATCTTTTTTAATATGCAATTGAATCAATTCATCATAGTAAGCAGTAGTTGAAAGTAGTGTGATAAGTCATCTGAATATTTCTTTTTCAGAATTTTGCACATTCTCTGTAATATATAATATGCTTAATAAATATTTATTGTTTTGCTTACATAAACAATCTTTGTTTACATAAATACAATCTTTTAGAATGTATGTCATACATAAATACAATCTTTTAGAATGTATGTCACAAAGCCAAATATATATATAAAATCAAATTAAATAACAACCATGAGACACTATCCCAAATTTTTGGGATATAGCTCAAAAATTCATTGTTGTTCAGTTGTATCTGATTCTTTGGGATCCTGTAGAGCTTTGAGGTTTTCTTGGCAAAGAACTGAAATAGTTTTCTACTTACTTCTCTAATCGACTAAAGCAAATAAGAGGTTAAGTAACATGACCAGAGTCACATAACTAGTAAGTGTCTGTGGTCACATTTGAACTTAGGTCTTTCTGATTCTGAGTCCAGAGATTTATTTACTGAGTCACCTAGTTGTCTCCAAAACAGTGATTAGGAAGAAATAGATCAGATTAGTAACTAAATGAATTAAAAATAAAAACCACAAATATAGAAATTCTGCAAAAATTGTAAGTTTAACATTAGAGTGTTTTTTTACAGAGAATTTTTACCTTGCAAAATGTTTTATATAAAGCATTTGTAAGCCACAAAATATTAAAAGACTATTATAAATGTAACTCCTAAACCATATTTAAGATTAAATAACGAAGCAGGATCTCTTCAATCAATATCCTAAAAGGCAGATAGCCTAACACTGACATAATGGAACATAGCTTGCAGTGGGTTGATGTTTTTAGAATAAATTATAAAGGACTGATCTTATAGTTGATTGCACGTTGAACTCAAATGTAACTACAAGTAGTGTGTACACAATTGTGCTATGAAAATATCAAAAACACAACAACTAAGGCTTCTAAGTGAGATGCATATTTAACTTAATGGATGTGACTAATGAAAGCTCTTTAACAAGAGCAATAATACTTTCTGTTACATCACAAAAGACAAGCAATAACAGTGGCATTGTTATAGATAATTCTGTTAATAAAAAGTTGAACACATGATGGGCTAATGCTAAAGAGCAATTTGAGTTTATCTGCAGAGGGAGGTTAAAAAAAATTAATAAAATTAACCTTGCTAGTTTTGTTGATGGAATCACTCATGATGCATTAAAATTTCTCTGCTTACTATATAGCTCTGGTGTTAATTCAAAGTCATTGAATTATTGAGTTTGTAGAATTCCAGAGGCTATGTTCCATGTCCCAAAGCAGATCACACAATGACCTGATGTGAAAACAGTCACTTTCCTCATTGGATCCCAGAGAACTAAAATATGATATTCATGTAATTGTCTCTAAGTATTGAACACAAAAACAATCTTTGCTATTTCTAATAAGTTAGAGCATTTTTGTTGTTATCTTCCATGTAGAAAACTAATCTTTTGTTTCTATAAATATTCCTGATGTGAACTTGAATTCATATGGAATTTATAAGTCATATCCTAAGTTGTAGTCTACTTGGAAATGTATATCCTAGCCAACAGATCACCTTAATTGGTAAAGTAAAAATAAGTTTGAAAAATAGCCAAAATCAATGATTAACTTTCATAAAAACTTTAAGCTTAATAGGTTTCTTTACTCATTCACTTTAAGCATTTTTACTTTTTGTTGTATTTCATGTTATTTCATTTTGCTTATCTATTATCTCTCAAACTGGATATTTTCATTTTATGATCCAGCTTAATCATTGATAAGATAATACTATCTTGGTCAGACAAATACTGTGTACTTTTATGACAGGATCTAGAATTTGATGGATGTAGAATGTCAGTTTTTAAAAAAAATTTGTCAATTACCCTGTACTTAAAAAATATTTTTAATAATGATTAAAAATCTGATCTATTCTACATGACAGATCATCTAGAGTTCCATATAAATTAGAAAGTTCTTAATTTTTATTTGTTATAGAAACCCTTTAGTGGCTGGCACAGTACCTGGAGGGCATAGTATCCAGGCACTTAATATACATATTAGTTCATTTAACATGACAGTGGTGAAATATACAGAACCCTTTTTTCAAAATAATACTTTTCAATTCAAAAATTAAAATAGTGAAGATTACAAAAACAACAAAATATGTTGAAATAGTTATCATTTTAAAAAATTCAATAATTTTCCTTTGAAAACCTTTGTTCTAAAAGGATGCACTGTTTTAAAGCTTCTAACTTTATTATATATATATATATATATATATATATATTTACCATTACCATGAAATAAGTAGTATGGATTTTCCAAATAATTCTATTATAAGCCACACAAATGTGAATTGATCTACATAAATCTGTCCCAGTAGCTCAAAATTATCTATCTCAATTATCTTTAAACTCTATTCAATATCTATTACCTGCTTCTCTATCTACAAACCTCTCCATAACCCTACAATACTCAAAAAACAAAAACAAAAACCCTTACTAGATCCATCTATTCCTACTAGTACCTGCTTACCTTTTGGAAACAATGTCTCCATTTTCTTTTTTTTAATGCTCTTGACTCTATGTTTGGCTTCCAACTCCCTCCTCATTCACCTAAAACTATTTGCTCCAAACATACAAATAATCTCCTTCTCAATTCCAACATATTTTCCTCAATCTTCATCCTTCTTTACCTTTCTGATTTCAGAAAAGCCTGGAAACTTATATGAACTGATGTGGAATGAAGTGAGCAAAACTTTCAGGAGAACATTGTACACAGAAATAGCAAGATTAAGTAATGAACTATGATAACTTAGCTCTTTTCAGCAATGTGATGATCCAAGACAATTCCAATAGATTTGGGTGGGAAATGCCGATCCAGAGAGAGAACTAGGGAGACTGAATGTGGCTAGAGGCATAGCATTTTCAGAATTTTTTTTCTTTTTCTTTTTAAACAATAGCTTTTCAGTGTTTCTACTGGGCCTATATCCCAAAGAGATATTAAAGGATGGAAAGGGACCCACATGTGTAAAAATTTTTGTGCTAGCCCTTTTTATAGTGGCAAGAAACTGGAAACTGAATGGATGCCCATCAATTGGAGAATGGCTGAATAAATTATGGTATATGAATATTGTGGAATATTATTGTTCTGTAAGAAATGACCAGCAGAATGATTTCAGAGAGGCCTGGAGGGACTTTTATGAACTGAAGCTAAGTTAAATGAGCAGAACCAGAAGATTATCATGAAGTGGGTTGTAGTCCCTTTAAGAAACTGTATTTCCTATTGATCTGTATTTCCTTTCAGATTCCCAGCCCCTCCAGGCTGAGGCATATCCTCCCCCAAAAGTTGTCTTTCCTGGATGCCGGAGCCTTTGATTCACAAATCCTAGTCAAAAAGCATCCCTTTGAATTCCAAAAGGAGATACAGGCTTGTCCCTGTCCCCACTGGATCTGAGCCAACTTAGGCTCTCCCAGCCCCCACTGGTTCTGATCTTCTCGGGCTTCCCAACCCACCAAGACACTCAATAAAACAGCTTCTATCAACTAAGATCTTTGCAGATGGACCTTGGTGGCTCACTCGGCTGCCAGGACTTTCTGTCCACTGAGAACTGCATTCTCAGTGCAAAACTCCATTTTCCATAGATCTGCCGCTATAGAAATCAGTCTCTGGGTAAACTGATTTCTATCTAACAATAAACTTTCATTTTGCAACTAATATTCAGGAATGAGTGAATTCTTTCACTCCTAGAACCTGTGGCCAATTTAAAGGGGATTTTTAATAACTCTCTTATAGCCACTAACCTTTAGACCACCAGGAATCTAGACCACTCTACACCTCATCAATCATACATGGCAACAACAAGACTATATGATGATCAATTCTGATGGATGTGGCTCTCCTAAACAATGAGATGATTCAAATCAGTTCCAATTGTTCAGTGATGAAGGGAGCCATCTACACACAGAGAGAGGATTGTGGGAACTGAGTATGGACCACAAAATAGCATTTCCACTCTTTCTGTTGTTGTTTACTTGCATTTTGTTTTGTTTCTCAGTTTTTTTTTTTTCCTTCTTGATCCAATTTTTCTTGTGCAGCAAGATAGCTATAACTATGTATACATATATTGGATTTAAGATATACTTTAACATATTTAACATGCATTAGACTACCTTCCATCTGGGGGGGAGTGTAGGAGGAAGGAGGGAACATTTGGAACAGAGGATTTTGCTAGGGTCAATGCTGAAAAATTACCCATGCGTATGTTTTATAAATAAAAAGCTTTAATAAGAAATACAAAAATATAGCTTTTTAGTTTTCAAAATGCATGCAAAGATAGTTTTTAACATTCACCCTTAGAAAATCTTATGCTTCATATTTTTCTCCCTCCCTTCCCACATCCCCTCTGTCCTGCAAGTACTCCAATATAGGTTAAACATGTACAATTCTTCTCAACATATTTCCACGTTTGTTGAAGCATATGTAAATCAGTTTTTTGTTTGCTTTTTTCCTTGTGTTTTTTCCCCATTTAGCCTGACTTTTCTTCCACAGCATGGACAAATGTAGAAATAAGTTTAAAAGTACTATACATGTGTAATCTATATCAGATTGCTTGCTGTCTTGGGAAGGCAGGAGATGATTGAGGGAGAGAGAAAAAAAATTGGAACAAAAAATATTACAAAAATGAATATTGAAAACTATTTTACATGTATTTTGAAAAACAAAAAACTATTAAAAAAAAACTTTCTGTAGCCTTTGTCACTTTTGATTACTCTCTTCCCTTTGGTGCTCTATTCTCTCCAGCCTTTTTTGGCACTTATCTTTCCTTGGTTTCCCCTTAGCTGTCTGACAACTCCTTTCTTAATCTCTTTTACTTGATCTGGATTCAGGCTGTGACTATAATTTCTGAATGTCTCCCAAATTTCTATCCTTAGAACTTTTTTCATATTTTCTGTCCATCCTGTTTGTGATCTTACTAGTACAGTTTCAATCAAGATCTTTATGCAGTTGATTTTCACATCAATGTGTCTAGTTCAAACTTTTCTCCCAGCCTCCAGCCTCAAAGATCTAACTGCCTTTCTGACATCATAAAATGTTTCATAGAATTCTTTCTTTTTACTTAATAGTATTTTATTTTTCCAATTATATATATATAGTGTTAAACATTCATCTTTGTAAAAGTTTGAACTCCATTTTTTTCTACTTTCCTTTCTTCCTTTTCTAGAGTCCAAGACAGTAAACAATCTGATGCAGGTCATACATGTACAATCATGTTTAACCTATTTCTACATATGTCATATTGGGAAAGAAGACTCAGAACAAAAGGAAAAAATCAGGAGAAAGGAAAATAAAAATAAGTGAAAATTTTACTCTTCACTATGTATTCATACTCTATAGTTTTTTGTTTGAAAGTTATCAGCATTTTTTCATTACAAGCCCCTTGAAGGACTTCTGGCCAAGATGGCGGCGTGGAGGCAGACAGCTGCTTGAGCTCCTCGTTTTCTCTCAAAACTTACTTCATGAAAAGCCTCAGATTTAATGCTTGACCCAGAAAGAAATCCACAAATAATCACCAAGAGAAGACATCCTTGAAAGTCGCCAGAAAAGGTCTGTGTTTGCTCGGGGGAGGGTCAATAAGACTGGGCGCAGACTGAGGGCAGGCAAGCCAGAGGGGGACAGGCAACTCACACAGCTCAGACCAGAGGGGGAGGGGTAAGATCTCTGCCGTTTCTGCGAAAAGACTTTTTCCCCAATGTGGATATTCCGTCTTGGCAGCAAGCTGGGAGCAGCAGAGAGGGTGTAAACACCAGAGGTGAAGATTAAAACCCCAGAAAGCCAGCGTCTCTCAGAACCCGGCCACCCCCAACCCCCACCTGGACTGACTCAGTGCGTTCTCAGAGCCTCAGAGCACAGACTCAGTACAGTCATTGCTGTTCTGTTAGTGGCTCTCTGCTGCCCTACCTCCAGTCTGTAGAGGAAGCCCATTAATACCATCCAGCCCCATCCGCCCCAAAACAGACCTATTGTTTCTTTTGTCAATTTGTTTTCTTCGATTCCTACTCTGACAAAATGAACAAAAAATTCAAAAGGGCTCTAACCATTGACAGCTTTTGTATGGAGAGAGAGCAGACTTCAAACACTGAGGAGACTAAAAACAGACTGTCCCCAGATGAATCCCCTAAGAGGGATATGAGCTGCTCCTCAATACAAAAGAATCTCATAGAGGAAATAAAAAAGGCTCTCACAAGAGAGCTGGAAGAGAAATGGGAAAAAGAAAGGGAAGCTTGGCAAGAGAGCCTGGAGAAGTCATCCCATGCATTCAAAGACAGAGTGGATAAAGAAATCAAATCATTGAGAAACAAGATTAGTGAGCTGGAAAAGGTAAACAACTCCAAGGAAAACAGGATTAGTGAGCTGGAAAAAGAAAACAGCTCTCTAAAAAATAAAATGGAAAAAAATTCCATAGAAGATAAAAACTCAATTGGACAATTACAAAGAGATATAAAGAAAGTGAATGAAGAAAATACATCATTGAGAATTAGACTGGAACAAGTAGAAATGAATGACTCAAGGAGAAACCAAGAGGTAGTCAAGCAAAACCAGAGAAATGAAATAATTGAAAAGAATGTCAAGTACCTTACTAGAAAGACAAGAGACCTGGAAAACAGATCCAGGAAAGACAATTTGAGAATAATCGGACTCCCTGAAAAATGGGAGGAAAAAAAGAGCTTGGATACCATTTTCGAGGAAATTATCAAAGAGAACTGCCCAGACGTTCTGGAAACAGAGGGTAAAATAGACATTGAAAAAATTCATTGATCACCTACTGAAAGGGACCCTAAAATCAAAACGCCAAGAAATATAGTGGCCAAATTCAAGAACCATCAGACAAAGGAAAAGATATTGGAAGCTGCTAGAAAAAAGCAATTCAGATATGGAGGATCCACAATAAGGATAACCCAGGATCTAGCAGCGTCCACATTAAAAGAACGAAGGGCCTGGAACATGATATCCCAAAAGGCTAAGGAACTTGGTATGCAGCCAAGAATAACTTACCCAGCAAGAATGAGCATCGTTTTCAAGGGAAGAAGATGGACATTTAACGAAATAAATGAATTCCATCTACTTTTGATGAAAAAACCAGACCTACATAAAAGGTTTGATCTTCAAATACAGAACTCAAGAGATTTCTAAAAAGGTAAAAAGAAATCTTGAGAACTATACTTCTGCCAAAAAAATATGTAAAGAACATATGTACAATTTGTCTTAGAAACTAGAGGTGGAAAGGAAATTATATCATAAAAAAGTGTAAAATGGTGGTACTACATCTTATGAAGAGGCAAAGGTAACCTATTGTATCTGAGAGAAAGAATGGAGGGAGATGAACATAGTGTGTATCAATAGACATATTCGATTTATGGTGAAACTTCTTCCACTTCGTTGAAAAGTGAAAGGGAAGGAGTAAACTAAGGGGAAGGGAATACAGAAATTTGGAGGAAAAGGGGTAAAATAAGGGGAGGAACTTTAAAGTGGGGGAGGGATCCTAAAAAGGGAGGGCTGTTCACAAGTTTAATACTGGGTAGGGGGGTAAGAGGGAAGGAAACAGGAAAAGCATAAGCAGGGATTAATAGGATGGCAAGCAATATAGAATTAGTCCTTCTAACCATAAATGTGAATGGGGCAAACTGCCTCATAAAGAGGAAGTGGTTAGCAGACTGGATTGAAAGTCAGAACCCTACTATATGTTGTTTACAGGAAACACACCTGAAACAGGGTGAGACATTCAAACTAAAAGTAAAAGGGTGGAGCAGAATCTATTATGCTTCAGGAAAAACCAAAAAAGCAGGAGTAGCCATCCTCATCTCAGATCAAGCAAAAACAAAAATTGATCTAATTAAAAGAGATAAGGAAGGGCATTATATCCTGCTAAAGGGCAGCATCAATAATGAAGCAGTATCAATATTAAACATATATGCACCAAGTGGTGCAGCATCTAAATTCTTAAAAGAGAAATTAAGAGAGCTGCAAGAGGAAATAGATAGCAAAACTATAATAGTGGGAGATCTCAACCTTGCACTCTCAGAATTAGATAAATCAAACCACAAAATAAATAAGAAAGAAGTCAAAGAGGTAAATAGAATACTAGAAAAGTTTGATACGATAGATCTTTGGTGAAAGCTAAATGGAGACAGAAAGGAGTATACTTTCTTCTCAGCAGTTCATGGAACTTATACAAAAATTGATCATATACTAGGGCATAAAAACCTCAAAATCAAATGCAGTAAGGCAGAAATAGTAAATGCATCCTTTTCAGACCATAATGCAATCAAAATTACATTTAATAAAAAGCCAGGGAAAAATAGACCAAAAAATAATTGGAAACTAAATAATCTTATACTAAAGAATGAATGGGTAAAACAGCAAATCATAGACATAATTAATAACTTCACCCAAGAGAATGACAATAATGAGACATCATACCAAAATGTGTGGGATACAGCCAAAGCAGTAATAAGGGGAAGTTTTATATCTCTACAGGCCTACTTGCATAAAATAGAGAAAGAGAGGGCCAACGAATTGGGCTTACAACTCAAATTGCTAGAAAAGGAACAAATTAAAAACCCCCAGACAAACACAAAACTTGAAATTCAAAAAATAAAATGTGAGATTAATAAAATTGAAAGTAAAAAAACTATTGAATTAATTAATAAAACTAAGAGTTGGTTCTATGAAAAAAACAACAAAATAGACAAACCCTTAGTAAACTTGATTAAAAAAAGGAAAGAGAAACAAGCCACTTGAAGTTGTTTTGGATTATTGCATTGCTGAGAAGACTAAGTCTATCATATTATCACAAGGTTGCTTTTACTGTATACAATGTTGTTCTAGTTCTGCTCATTTCACTCATCATCAGTTCATATAAATTTTTCCAGTTTCCCCCACCCCTGAAATCTATCTGCTCATCATTTCTTATAGCACAACAGTATTTCATTACATTCAAGTACCACAACTTGATCAGAGAATTCTCAATTGATGGTCATTCATTCAATTTCCAATTCTTTGCCACTCTATAAAAATCTGCTGTAAATATTTATGTTTATATAGAGCCTTTTCCTTTTGTATGATCTCTTTGGGATAAAGATCTAATAATGGTATTGCTTGACCAAAAGGAATGCACAGTTTTATAGTCTATTCAGCATAGTTCCAAATTGCTCTTCAGAATGATTGGATTAGTTCGTAACTCCAAAAAAGCATTAATATCCTAATTTTCCCATATCTTCTCAAACATTTATTATTTTCCTTTTGATGGCAGTTGAGGTCCCTTTCAGATTTCCTTTCTGATTCCCCAGCCCCCATGGCTGACTTTTGATTTACAAATCCTGGTTAGTGGGTTTGCCCCATCTCCCAGCAGATCTGAACTAACTTGAGTTTTCCCAACCCCCATAGTTTAAACCCATTGAATTCTATTCAACGCTGACCCTGCATGAAAGCCGGACAAGAGCCTGGGACTCCACCCACAAGCCCCTTTTAGGTATAAAAAGAACCAAGCTGGATCTCTCTCTTGGCAGGAGCTCTTTCTCCCAAACATGGTATCCTTCAGGCCATGTAAGGGTTCCTGCCCGCCTAGTGACCACCTGTGGCCCTGGTGTCTTTCTATCTTTAACTTTACTTCTAAATCCCTACAGTAAACCTTTTTTATCAATCTAGGTTTTTGGGCCTGTAAATTCATTTACAATGCAGTCACGGGACTATCTTTGCGCTGACCCAAACAGGGTTCCCCTTCCCTAACTCTCATCACTTTTCTGACATAAAAGTCATTCTAATAGATGTAAGGTGATACCCATTTTTGGTTTTAATTAATCAACAGTGATTTAGAGCATTTTTTTTACATGGCTCTAGATAGCTTTAATTTCTTCATCTGAAAACTGCCCATTTATATGCTTTGATCACTTATCAATTGAAGAATGACTTGTATTCTTGTGTAAATATGATTTAATTCTCTCTATATTTTTAAAATGAAGCTTTTATTAGAAATACTGGTTGTAATTTTTTCCATTTTCTGCTTTTCTTCTAATCTTGTTTGCATTAGTTTTTGATTGATCAACACCAGCTACCTCTAGGTGTCACTATGTACATCCTGGATAAATGTATAGAACATACTTCTACATTTCAGTTTGACCTTAAGGAGCAAGAACAAGGATCTATCAGTTCATAAATAGCAGTAACTATCAATAACACAGTATTTGTCAAAACAGAGTTGTAAATAGCATAGGTGTGATGTCTTGTTCCTGTTACATTCATTCTTCATCAAGATTATCTTAAATTAATCTTGAGCATGTCTTTCATTCATTGTTAAAGGAGGTAGTTAAGCAATGCTTTGAATTGCTTGCCCTTACAGAGAGTAGGTCTCAAGTAACCTCAAGACAGAAGTCTTCCTGTACATGGACTTATTCAATACTGGCCCTCTATAGAATTATCATTTTTTTTATGCAACTCAGTATACTCATGAGCAATTTACACTTTTCCAATTGTTTATATATGACTTTGTACTTTATAATTGTATTCATAAAGTTCCTAAGTTCATCTTGACAAGTAAACTCCCAAATATTTTATGTTATCTACAGTTATTTTAAAGGAATTTATCTTACTTTCTCTTGTTGCTGGCTTTGTTGGTAATATATTGAAATATATTGATGTATGTGGATTTATTGTGTATCTTGCAACTTCTCTGAAGTCATTAATTATTTCAAGTAGTTTTTTGGTTGAATCTCCACAATTCTCTAAGCATACCATTCATTATATCATCTGCAAAAAGTTGTGGTTTTGTTTCCTCATTGCTTAGTCTATTTGCTTCCATTTCTTTTCTTTCTTTCTTTCTTTCTTTCTTTCTTTCTTTCTTTCTTTCTTTCTTTCTTTCTTTCTTTCTTTCTTTCTTTCTTTCTTTCTTTCTTTCTTTCTTTCTTCTTTCTTTCTTTCTTCCTTCCTTCCTTCCTTCCTTCCTTCCTTCTTTCTTTCTTTCTTTCTTTCTTTCTTTCTTTCTTTCTTTCTTTCTTTCTTTCTTTCTTTCTTTCTTTCTTTCTTTCTTTCTTTCTTTCTTTCTTTCTTTCTTTCTTTCTTTCTTTCTTTCTTTCTTTCTTTCTTTCTTTCTTTTTTTTCTCTCATTGCTAAAGCTAATATTTATAATTCAATATTGAAAAATAGTGGTGATAATGGGCATTCTTATTTTATTCCTGATCTTAATGTGAATGCTTCTGGCTTATGCCATTACATATAATATTGGCTGATAATTTTTTTAAATACTGAATACCATTTAAAAATTATTTTATTAAAAAATAGAATACTAAAAAGAAATACAGAAAAGAAAAAGAAAACAAAACATTGTTGTAAAGGGTTGAAACTCCAGAAAAGGTGTGCTTGAATCAGACTACTGAGTACTTAAGGCTAATTACCTATTCAATATGAGACAATGACTTTATTAGCATATGTTTTGGATAAATGGCTCTTCTCAGAGTTGGGTGCTTACTTAATGTTTGGTGTTAATTTAATCATAGGCAAGGATTAGAGGGTGGGGTGAAACAGGCCAGAGTCACTTTGGAGCAGGACCTGGAATAGAGAAATTGGTGATTTTGGACTCCAGAATGCAGGAGCCTCTTGGCAGTCTGTCTGTCTCCTTCACTTCTCCCCCCAAAGACCAGGGACTTTAATTTATCTTGACTCTGGATGATCCTGAGGCCTCCAGGGAGTTAGCCTGGACTTAACATTTTGGCACCCAATGTGTGAACCAAGGACCCTAATTTCACTGAACAACCAGGAAAGAGAGAGAGTATTTTAATTGACAAACAGGGAACTTATTTTGTTAAGAGCTAAACTAGTAACTCTCATTTTCTAAATGAAATGGGGCAGATATTAGGAAAAGATTCTTCCCACCCTCACCCCCAACCTGACCTTGAGGGAGAGCTACAGGATGCATACTCAGACTGATAAAGAGGCAAGGTTTGATTATAACTTGAGAGCAGATTGATGGACTCATGGATACATTAGAATGCATGTTCCTTTGGTTCTTCAAGGAAGAAGAAATAGAGGCAGATAATTGGAAACTAGTACATCAACTATGTGAATATTACAATAATAAATGTCCTGATTCATTTTCTAAGGAAACACTGTATATGTACAGCTTAATAAAATTGGCCTTAAAGAATTCCTCAAGTTCTATAAAAAAGAAAAGTTTTAAGAACAGCCTGATGAGGAAGTGTGAGGAGAAAGAAGAAGAGAAGGGAGAGATGAATGAAAATCTCTCCAGAGGACATGGGGAATTAAGTGAATTTAAAGAATATGTTTCTCACTCTCACAGCCTAGCTTGACCTTCACCTACACCAGAGTGAGTCCTTGACTCTCCCCCATCAACTTCACCTTCCTGGGTGGAGGGAGTAGGAGGAATGAGAGGGGCAGTGGTATCACAAGCATCTCCCCTCCAGCAATCACCCCTTCCTATGACTTGATTGCAAAAGGCACTACTTATAATCAAAGAGGAAGGGCAGAATACAGCTAATATGAGAATAGAAATGTATCCTGTGATTGAACAGATTAACTCTTCAGGTCAAGAAAGGAGAAGATACACTCCTTTTAAACTAGAAATTATCAAAGAATTGATAAAGGCTTGAACTCTTTATGGAGCTACATAGTTTTATGTTAATCTTCCAAGTTATCTTCTGTTGGTAATTTGTTGTATTCCCACTATTCATGGATTCTAACAGTCAAGCACTATTTCAGAGGCTGACTTTTGTAATCAGTAGTGAGGCTAGAAAGAGAGCTCAGAATAAAGTGTGAGTCCCCTCCACCATCTTGGCTCCACCCCCCCCCCTTAGTGACAAATTTATGTCATCTCATTGTAAATATTTTATTTAAAATGTTTGCTTCAATATTATTTGAGGAAATTGTTTTATAATTTTACTTCTCTGTGTTGGTTTTTTCCTGGTTTAAAGATCAGAACTATATTTGTGTTATACAAGAAATTTGTTAGGACTTCTTTTTCATCTATTTTTCCAAACAGTTTGAGTCATATTGGAAATAATTGTTCTTTAAATGTTTGTGAGCATTCATTTGTACCTCCAGCTGGCCCTGGAGATTTAGCCTTTTGGGTTCAATTTCTTTTTCTAAAATGGAATTAATGAAATACTTTATGTGCTCTAAATAACTCCAACTTGTTGCTTCAATTTCATCTCATTGGTAGTGAATTTACCCTTTTAAATTTTGGTACTGATGATTTGCTTTTCTTTCTTTTTAATAATTCAAATTAGCCAAGGTTTATATATGTTCTTGTTGTTTTTTTTTTTTTTCACAAAAATAGCTTTAAAGTTTTATTTATTATTTCAGTATTATTTATTATTATTATTTATTTAAATATTATTAATTTCTCCTTTGAGTTTCAGAATTTTTAATTTGGTTTTTAATTGAGGATTTTAAATTTTTCCTTTAGATTTTAAAATCATATGTCCAATTCATTCACCTCCTCTTTCTCTATTTTATTCATGTAAGCTTTTGGAGTTATATAATTTTCCCTATAAACTGCTTGGCTGTATCCCATACATTTTAGTATCTTGTCCAATTTTTGTCATTGCCTTGGATGAAAGTATTGATGGTTTTTATGATTTGTTGTTTGACCTACTTATACTTTAGGATTAGTTTACTTAGTTTTCCAATTTTTTAAGACTGTCTTTCCATTGTCTTTATTAGATTATTATTAAACCTAATTCTTATGGCATCATGATATAAAAGGGATGCATTTTATATTTCTACTTTTCTGTATTTGCAGAACAAGTTTTTTATGTCCCAATACAGGATCAACTTTTTGTGTAAGTGCCATGTCCCATGGAGAAAATGGTATATATCCTTCTATTTCCATTCAATTTCTACAGAGGTCTATCAAATATAACTTTTCTAATATTTAATTCAAGTCCTTAATGCCTTTCTTCTTTATTTTAGGATTAGATATATCTAGATCTGAGCAGGTGAGGTTAAGGTCCCTCACTAGTTTGGTTTTGCTGTTCATTTCTGATTCTAAATGGTCACTAATAGGTCTTAGGTCAATCCCTATTTGGTCATTGTTTGCATACTGATTGATTCATTTTGAATGTAAATAGCAGTCATTTCTGCATTGGCCAGAAACCCCAATATTTTCCCCTCCCATATTCATTAATTTATTTATTTCTAGTTTTTGTTTTATGTAAAAGAAGAGATTCTTTGCCTCAACTGCTACCCAGCCTTAATCACTGAATGTGTGTGGCATCAGCCAAACCAAAACATGTTGAAGACTCCCATTTCATCCAGGGCCATCCATAGTCATCTTGATCTATATCTTTCACTGTACCCAGATGAATCTGCAGACAGGTGACCTTGCATAGCCCCCCCCTCACTTAAATCAAACTTGTTTTTATGTCATGGCTTTATCTCCCTAATGTTATGGTCTTCTTTGAGAAGGAAGGACAAACAACAATCCCCTTTAACTCACTTTATTTTTCCTCTAAGGATTTGGTGTGTATATTGTGCATAAGAATTTGGCTATCTGGCTTGGTGCATATTTGTTTAGTATTGATATTATTTCACTGTCTATGGTTGGACTTCTTGAGGGACCTCTTTTTGCCCAAGAAGTTTTTATGTGAACCTGAGTATATAGATATATAAAATAAATATACAAATAAAACATATATGGATAATACATCATTATTTCACTACCCCCCATTCAATTATTAGAGTCCATATTTGATTGTGACTCACAGTTTAAGAAACTGGTGTCCATGATATTTTTTAGCACATTATAGTTTCCTTTCTTATCTCTTTTAATCAGGTTGTTTTTGTATTTCCTTTGTTTGATATCACATTTGGTACCTGTTTCTTTCTTTCTTTCTTTTTTTAGCAGTACTTTCTTTTTATTTGATTTTTTTTTCTTTCGAGGGAAAACATGGATTTTACAGTAACTGTATTCAAAACAATATATTTTTTCAATTCAGTACATTTTGGAATGTTGGAATGTTCATCAAATCCAAAGTAATATGAAACAACAGCAAAACAGTGATGAAAATATTAAATTAGTACATTTTATGGTTAAAATAATAATAGCAGCAACTTTTAAAAGATGATTTTATTAAATCAAGTCATTGCACATAATCATTTTATTGCTACAGAAAAACGAAGTCACTTTATTATTATAACACTTTTCATTTTTGAGATTTTAACTGAGTGTCTTATTCTGCTCATCTGTTGTAACTTATTATATGGACAAAATGTTTAAAGATAATTTGTAGCACATTTCATTGTGCAATGGTAATAGTGAGAAAATAGAAATCAATTTTTATGGCATCAAACCTACTTTTCCATTTTCATCATCAGAGAAGTCTTAATACTTCTAAATAAAAAAAATTACAGACAGAACAAATATTTTTAAAATTTGGAGTATTTCATTTTTTATGCCTTTCAATGCATTACATGTCAAAAAACTGTGCCATATCTATAAATGCATCACATTCTTAGGTAGTACAGCATGTTAATGGCCACTTGACTCAGAGCTTTGTTTTATGTGCAGCTTTGAAAAGAAAATTTAATTAATGAATGAAAACTGCATCCCTTTCAGAATTCAAATTCCACATTCCTTAATGATTTATTTCTACAAATAATATGATATGATTCTCATTAACATAAATTTCTATTGATACAATATTATATATCAAAACTTTACTGCCATACTTAAGGAAAATATTTCTTCTTTAAATGAAGACAGATAAGTGGAAACCATTTAATGCAATTGCTTTTCTTTTTCTTATTGAAGAAGAAAGTTAGGGGAAGGACAGCTAATGGCTACCAAGAACTTTTTTATATATATTTTTTGCTAATTCTATATTTTAAAAATGTTTACTATCCTGATATGTTATAATTTATAGAAATATGATCTTAACTACTAGAAACCTGTTTTTTTTTTTAAATAAGCTAAAGCTTAAGATATTATGCTTCCACCATTTACTTTTATTCTATGTGTATCTTTCTGCTTCAAATGTGTTTCATTTAAAAAAACATATTGTCAAATACTGGTATTTAATCCATTCTGCTGTTTGTGGTTAATGGGAAAGTTCATCCCATTCACATTCACAATTATGATTTCTAAATGTGTATTTTCCTGTATTCTATTTCCCCTATTTATACTTTTCATTCTTCTTTTACCTTTTTCTCCTCACCAATATTTTACTTGACCATCATCTCCTGCCCCCCACTCTTTTTTGTCTTTCCCCCTCCCTCTTCCTTATATAGTAGGATAATTTTTATATCCAACTGTGCATATATTTCCTCTTTGAGTCAAATATGATGAGAGCAATGTTGAAATGTCCCCCCCCCATTTCCCTCTACTTTCATGTCTTTTGTACCTCATATGACATAATCTCTTCAATTCTACTTTCCCTCTCCTCTTCTCCCAGTACAATTTTTTCACCCCTTAATTTTTTGACATCAAAGTCACCTTATACACCCACCTCTATGTATACTCTTTCTAACTGTCCTAATAGAAATATAATTTTTAAATTTTTTTTATTTTCAAAATATATTCATGGATAATTTTTCAATGCTGATACTTACAAAATGTTGTGTTACAGATTTCTTCCTTCTTCCCCCCCTCCTCCCCTTCATGGTAAGTAATCTAATATATGTTAAACATGTTAAAATATATGTTAAAGCCAATAAATGCATACATATTTCTACAATTATATTGCTGCACCAGAAAAATGAGATAAAATGAGAAATAAAATAAAATGCAAGCTAACCACAAAAAGAGTGAAAATGCTATATTGTGATCCATCTTCAATTCCCACAGTTCTCTATCTGGGTGTATATGGCTCTCTTCATCACAGGATCATTGGAACTGGCCTAAATCAGAGAGATATAATTTTTAAGAGTTACAATTATAATTTTTACCATGTAGTCATATAAACAGTTTAATCTTATTGAATTGAATAACATGCTTTTTTCCCTTTTTCTGTCTACTTTTCTATACTTCTCTTGAGTCCAGCTGTTCAGCTCTCCTCTTTTCATCAGGAAAATTTTAAAATCCTTCATTTCACTAAATATACATTTTTCCACTGAAAAATTGTGCTCACTTGATTATTGTTTATAATTCAAGCTCTTTTGCATTCTGGACTATCATATTTCAAGTCCTCTGCTCCTTTACTATAGAGGCTTCTAAGTCCTATGAAATCCTGACTATGACTCCTTGGTATTTGAAGTATTTCTTTCTAGTTGCTTGCATTATTTTTTTCCTTGACTCAATAGTTCTGGAATTTAACAACAATATTCATTGAAATTGTCATTTTGTGATTTCACTCAGGATTTTTTCAATAACTATTCTATCCTCTGGTTCTAAGGTATTAGGGCAGTTTTTCAGTTTTTCTGGATATTTTCTTGAAAGCTACTGTCCAGGATTTTTTTTTAAATCATGATTTTAAGGTGTTAAAGTAGTATAATAATTCTTAAATTATCTCTCCTAGATTTATTTTTTTAGGTTAGTTGTTTTTTCAATGAGATATTCTACATTTTCCTCTAATTTTTTCATTCTTTTAGTTTTGTTTTACTGATTCTTGATGCTTTATAGTGTTATGAATTTTCGTTTGTCAAATTCTAGTCAACTCTAATCACTATGTGGTTTGCAATTTTTCCTTAATAGATAGCATTCATCACTTTTTTCCAGAAGACAAGGTCCGTGACTGACCTGACCTGCTTAAGACAAGTCTCTAAGGTAAAATTTTAACTCAAAAAAGCACAGATTTCCATTATTTTTTATAAACTCATTGGATAATCAGAATCTTTCTTGTATTACTAAAATGCATCCCGATCTACAAGCCCATAGAGGCTCAAGGTTATGCAGTGACATTTACCTTTCTTAACCTTTCTTTACCTTATCTTAACATTCAAGTAGAAGAATCCTATTTTCAACCTGATTCTTCTTCAGTTCTTTAATTTCCCCCAGAACTGTAGGGTCAAATAATTCCAATTTCTTCAAGGTTATTTTTTGAATGATATTCCAAAAGAAAAGGGAAAATATGGATTCAGGACTCATTGTTATGGAAATTTGTAGTTCTTGCTATATTATTATTGTTTTGTTAATAGTTTTTCCTATTATTGCTAGCATGATCAATCTGAAAATTTAAAATGTTTTCTTTTAGCTCTGGCCTAATGTATCTTGACATTTTCTCCAATGGCTTATGCTAAGTATATATCAATGAATAGTCTGAGATTCTTCTTTTATCAGTTTCTAGAGAATGGCAGTTATTATCTGAAATAAGGTTCTCTAGCAAAGAGAACATAAGCACAAAACTTGCCTATTCCTAGTTTCCTAGACAAATACTCTTACTTATATACTCTTGTTTGTAAAGACAGCAATTTGTTTTCTGTAACATTATTCAGAAAGCCTAGGTAAATTTTTTGATGAAATGTCATCAAAAACATTTAAAATTTATTATTGTTGTTGTTCAGTCATTCCTATGCATCAGACTCTTTGTGACCTTTGAACCGTAGGATTTTCTTGGGAAAAATGTTGGAGTGGCTTGCCACTGTCTTCTCCAGTGCATTAAGGCAAATAGAAGCTAAGTTATTGGGTAGGATCACATAGCTAATAAGTATCAGAGGCAGAATTTGAATTCTTCTTGACTTGAGGTCCCGCACCCTATTCATATAGTCACCTAGATGCCTCCAAGTTCATTGTTAGTCAATGAACTTTTGTTGTGATATTACTATGGGTTGGTAGAAATAGATATAGAATATTTTAAATTCTTTGGGTGAAGATTTTGTTGTTTTGAATTTGAAAACAAACCCATAGAGGAAAATATCATTTTCCTTCCTTATTCCATTCTTAATTTAGCTCCACCTCTCTTTAAATTACTATAAGGGGATATTTTTGTTGATACTAAAAGTCTTTTTCTTATCACTATCTTTTGGGCACAGAACAATGTCTATTCTTCAGTTGTTTAAGTTCTATTATAGTAATCTGTGCTTTGTGAGGCCTTGTTAAATACTTATTTTGAAGGTCCATTTTTTTTTTCCTCCTCTGTTAAGTGTGATAACTAAAATTATTTTGAAATCTGAAATTTTCTAAGGTTTTCAATATAAATCTTGTATACAACATTCTTTGTAAATATTTTGTTGGAGAAGGGCAACTGGACAGTGCAGTGTATAAAATACCAGCCTGGGAGTCAGGAGAACCTGAGTTCAAATCTGGTTTCAGACACTTAATATATTCTATCTGTATTACCCTGAGCAAGTCACTTAAAAAAAAAAAAGACAAAGAAAAAAGAATCCTGCTAAGGACCATGTCTAGGGGAATGGGCAGGTCAATTTTCTGAGAGCCTCCACAGCTGAAAATCATAGCATCTGAAGGAGTTGTAAAGTAGCCTTTATTGACACAGATGTTGCTTTTAGACTGGGAACGAAATAAATTAGAGGCAGAAGAAAGAGGAGAAAAGTCAGAGAATGCAACTGCCTCTCAGTAGGGAGGTCAGAGAATTGCCTCTCAGTCTCCTTGTATCATCATCTGCTCACATGAAGAGATGCATTCTACAAATCTGAGTTAGACCCTCCAGCAGCCACTGGCAGGTGGCTCCCATATCACAACAGAATCCAATTATACTGATCCATTTATAATAAATACTTCATTTATTCTAAAGATGATACTTCTATAAATGAAGTTTTCTTTTTGGTTCAAAGAACTCTTGTATTTAATCAGTTAATTGTCATTAAATGATATGTGATAGAGATAAGCATCTTTTTCAGACTGAAATGTCCTAGTAGGGAATCTGTCTAAGGATGAGTGGAAAGGAAGAATAGCATATTGATTCTCAACTTTTTCTTTTTTAACTGATACCAATTTTTCCTGTTTCCTTATATAATCTTTAGACATCTCAATTATGTAGTTTGAATTGTATTTGAGACACTTATTTGTTGTATGATTCTGAGTACTTTATTTAACCCCTTTCAATATTAATTTTCTAGTGTATATATATATATATAGATTATATTATATTATATATATGTATGTGTATATATGTGTAAATATATACATATATGTATATACATACACATACATATATATATTTATATATATATATATATATATACACACATACACACACACACACACAAATATATATATATACACACACACACATATATTCCTATAATGGAAACCTAATATTTTTGATGTAAGGAACAAATGAGAAAATATATGCCAAGCACTTTAAAAACCTATATAAATGCTGGCTATCATTAGAATTCCACATGTGGAATCATGTGGAATTCCACATATTTTAACTGTTTTGCAGTCATAACAGTTCTTAAGCAAATTTATTTATTTATATAGTTTTTTTATTTACAAGATATATGCATGGGTAATTTTTTTTCAGCATTGATAATTGCCAAACCTTTTGTTCCAATTTTTCTGCTCCTTCCTCCCACCCCCTCCACCAGGTGGCAGGTAGACCAATACATGTTAAATATGTTAAAGTATATGTTAAATACAATGTATGTTTAGATATCCATACAATTATTTTGCTGCACAAGAAGAATCAGACTTTGAAATAATGTACAATTAACTTGTGAAGGAAATAAAAAATGCAAGCAGAAAAAAACAGAGTGATTAGAAATGCTATGTAGTGGTTCACACTCATTTCCCAGAGATTTTTCACTGGATATAGCTGATTCTATTCATTATTGAACAAATGAAACTGATTTGGTTCATCTTATTGTTGAAGAGAGCCACATCCTTCAGAATTGATCATCATATAGTATTGTTGTTAAAGTATATAATGATCTCCTGGTCCTGCTCATTTCACTCATCATCAGTTCATGTAAGTCTCTCCAGGCCTTTCCAAAATCCTGCTGGTCATGTCTTACAGAACAATAATATTCCATAATATTCATATACCACAATTTATTCAACCATTCTCCAATTGATGGGCATCCACTCAAGTTCCAGTTTCTGGCCACTACAAAGAGTGCTGCCAAACAATTTTTGCACATACAGGTTATTTTCCCTTCTTTAAGATCTCTTTGGGATATAAGCCCAGTAGTAACACTAGTGGATCAAAGGGTATGCACAGTTTGATAGCTTTTTCAGCATAGTTCTAAATTGCTCTCCAGAATGGCTGTATGTATTCACAACTCCACCAACAATATATCATTGTGCAAGTTTTCCCGCATCCCCTCCAACATTCAGTATTATCTTTCATCTGACAGGTGTGTAGTGGTATCTCAGAGTTGTCTTAATTTGCATTTGTGTAATAATGATTTGGATCATCTTTTCATATGGCTAGAAATAATTTCAATTCCTTCATCTGAAAATTGTCTGTTCATATCTTTTGACCATTTATCAACTGGAGAATGGCTTGATTTCTTATAAATTAGATTCAATTCTCTATATATTTTGGAAATGAGGCCTTTATCAGAACCTTTGACTGTAAAAATGTTTTCCCAATTTATTGTTTCCCTTCTAATCTTGTCTGCATTAGTTTTTTTTTTTTTTTTTTTGTACAAAAGCTTTTCAATTTGATACAATCAAAATTTTCTATTTTTGATCAATAATGATCTGTAATTCTTCTTTGGTCACAAATTCCTTCCTCCTACACAGGTAAACTGAGAGGTAAACTATCTAATTCTAATTTATTTATAATCTCATTATTTATGCCTAGGTCATGAATCCATTTTTACCTTATCTTCGTGTATGTTGTTAAGTGTGGGTCAAGGCCTAGTTTCTGCCATACTAATTTCCAATTTTCCCAGCAGTTTTTGTCAAACAGTGAATTCTTATCCCAAAAGCTGGGGTCTTTGGGTTTGTCAAACACTAGATTATTAAGGTTATTGATTATTTTGCCCTGGGAACCTAACCTATTCCACT
The DNA here is from genome assembly GCF_048593235.1 of Sminthopsis crassicaudata. Taxonomy (NCBI): domain Eukaryota; kingdom Metazoa; phylum Chordata; class Mammalia; order Dasyuromorphia; family Dasyuridae; genus Sminthopsis; species Sminthopsis crassicaudata. Next base: position 462,351,143 of record NC_133619.1, on the reverse strand, counting down.
AATCAACTAGTCTATTTTTTAGCCTATACCAAATAGTTTTGGTGACTGCTACTTTATAATATAGTTTTAGATCTGGTACAGGTAGGCCCCCTTCATTTGAGGGTTTTTTTTTTTTTTTTCCCAATAGTTCCCTTGAAAGTCTTGACCTTTTGTTCTTCCCAGATGGATTTTGTTGTTATTTTTTGTAGGTCATTAAAATAGGTTTTTGGGAGTCTGATTGGTATAGCACTAAATAAACAGTTTAGGTAGTATTGTCATCTTTATTATATTTGCTCGCCCTGTCCAAGAGCACTTAATGTTTTTCCAATTGCTTAGATCTGACTTAATTTGTGTGGAAAGTTTTTGTTTGTAGTTTTGCTCATATAGTTGCTGACTTCCCCTTGGCAGATAGATTTCCAAATATTTTACAGTGGTCCTCAAACTTTTTAATAGGGGGCCAGTTCACTGTCCCTCAGACTTCTGAAAGGCCAGACTATAGTAAAAACAAAACCTCAAACTCTGTCTATGTTCCTCAGCCCATTTGCCATAACCCGGTGGGCCACATAAACATCCTCAAGGGGCACATCTGGCCCATGGGCCATAGTTTGAGAACTCCTGTTTATACTATTGACAGTTACTTTAAATGGAATTTCTCTTTGTAATTCTGTTGGATTTTGTTAGTGATATGCAAGAATGCTGATGACTTATGTGGGTTTCTTTTGTATCCTGCAACTTTGCTAAAGGTGTGGATTATTTCTAATAGCTTTTTAGTAGAATCTCTGGGTTCTCTATGTATATCATCATATCATCTGCAAAGAGTGATAATCCTTAGATAAATTTATAAACTGATATCTCTCCAAGATTATTAATGATCTCCTAATTTCCAATTTCAATGGTCTTTTCTCTGACTTTCATCTTTCGTGACTTCTGGGATGTTTGACACCATTAATTACTACCTGTTCCTAAATATTCTCTTGACATTTTCTTTACACTGTTGTATTTTAATTCTCCTTCTGCTTGTTTGACCATTCTTTTTTTTTTTTTTTAATTTTGTAGGATCACATTTTACATCTTATTTCTTATGTGTGAATGTAAACTAAATCTCTGTCCTGAACTATTTTTTTTCTTTTATACACTCTTTTTTGATGATCTCATTAGGTGTTCAGTGGGATAATTTTGATTTTTATGCATATGGTTCTAAAATTTCCATACCTCTTCTCTCTCCTAAGGACCAAATTTGAGTAACCAGATACCTGCTACAATCTCCATCTGGATGTTCCACAAGCAGCTCAAAAGTAATATCACCAAAACATAATTCGGTATTTCCTAAAATCCATTTTTTCCATTCTTCCCTATTTCTTTGGAGGATACTATCATTCTCTTGGCCACCCAGGTTTGCAATCTCAATGTTGGTTCTTCACATACTTTCACCATCCATATTAAATCTGTTACAAAATCTCATTAATATTCCCTCAATGATAACTCTTCTATTTACACTCTCAGAACTTACATACTCACCTTTTCCTTGAAATTACTTTTTAACTAGAGTATCCCATTTCCTGTCTTTCCACTCTACCCTTTACACAACTGCTAAATTCATATTCTAAAGCAAAGGTCTTCCCATTCCACTTTCATGTTCAAAAAAACTTCCATTGCTCCCATTTGCCTCTCTTACAAATTTAAAATATGAAGTCTATTTGACATTTAACATCCTTTACAATTTGGTCCAAACCATATTCTTAGACTTATTTCATATCACTTGCCTTTAAGTATGCTATACTTTAGTATTGATTTATTTGCAGCCTCTCTGTACATGAAATTCCATAATATTGTGTTTTCCCAGGCTGACCTTCATGTCTAAAATTCTCTCTTCTTATCTCTCCTACTTAAAAAAGTGAACACTCTTCAAGCCACAGCTCAAGTGCCAAGTTTTATATGAGGATTTTTTCTCATCCTTGACCTTCTTGTATTGTTGCTCTTTCCTTCTTCTACTTCTCAAAGTTACTTGAATTGAACAAACTTTGTTTGTTCATTGTTTCCTTATTTGCTTCCTTTTAGTATGCTCCACATTCTGCTCCTTTAAGTATCCTGACATTCTCTGATTGTACATTCTTCTGCTCTTTTTTTTTTTTTTTGTTCATTTTTCCAAATTATCCCCTCCCTCCCTCCATTCCCTCCCCCCGATGACAGGTAATCCCATACATTTTACATGTGTTACAATATAACCTAGATACAATATATGTGTGTAAATACCATTTTCTTGTTGCACATTAAGTATTAGCTTCCGAAGGTATAAGTAACCCGGGTAGATAGACAGTAGTGCTAACAATTTACATTCGCTTCCCAGTGTTCCTTCTCTGGGTGTAGTTATTTCTGTCCATCATTGATCAACTGGAAGTGAGTTGGATCTTCTCTATGTTGAAGATTTCCACTTCCATCCAGAGTACATCCTCATACAGTATTGTTGTTGAAGTGTATAGTGATCTTCTGGTTCTGCTCATTTCACTCAGCAACAGTTGATGTAAGTCTCTCCAAGACTCTCTGTATTCCTCCTGCTGGTCATTTCTTACAGAGCAATAATATTCCATAACCTTCATATACCACAATTTACCCAACCATTCTCCAATTGATGGACATCCATTCAACTTCCAGTTTCTAGCTACAACAAAAAGAGCTGCCACAAACATTTTGGCACATACAGGTCCCTTTCCGCTCTTTAGTATTCCTTTGGGATATAGGCCCAGTAGTAGTACTGCTGGGTCACAGGGTATGCACAGTTTGACAACTTTTTGGGCATAGTTCCAAATTGCTCTCCAGAATGGCTGGATTCTTTCACAACTCCACCAACAATGTATCAGTGTCCCAGTTTTCCCACATCCTCTCCAACATTCATTATTATTTGTTCCTGTCATCTTAGCCAATCTGACAGGTGTGTAGTGGTATCTCAGAGTTGTCTTAATTTGCATTTCTCTGATCAGCAGTGATTTGGAACACTCTTTCATATGAGTGGAAATAGTTTCAATTTCATCATCTGAGAATTGTCTGTTCATATCCCTTGACCATTTATCAATTGGAGAATGGTTTGGTTTCCTATAAATCAGGGTCAGTTCTCTATATATTTTGGAAATGAGACCTTTGTCAGAACCTTTACTTTTAAAAATATTTTCCCAATTTGTTACTTCCCTTCTAATCTTATTTGCATTAGTATTGTTTGTACAGAAACTTTTTAGTTTGATGTAATCAAAATCTTCTATTTTGTGATCAATAATGATCTCTAGTTCTCCTTTGGTCATAAATTCCTTCCTCCTCCACAGGTCTGAGAGGTAGACTATTTTCTGTTTCTCTAATCTATTTATTATCTCATTCTTTATGCCTAAATCATGGACCCATTTTGATCTTATCTTGGTATATGGTGTTAAGTGTGGATCCATATCTAATTTCTGCCATACTAATTTCCAGTTTTCCCAACAGTTTTTCCGAATAATGAATTTTTGTCCCTATTGTTGGTATCTTTGGGTTTGTCAAAGATTAGATTGCTATAGATGTACCTTTTTTTTTTCCTTTGTATCTAATCTGTTCCACTGATCTACCGTTCTATTTCTTAGCCAGTACCAAATTGTTTTGGTGATGTACGTTCTTCTTCAAGGAACTCCATTGAGGTCTGCTCTTCTGTATTTTAGTCCTTCAAGGTCCTGCTACTTAGTAAAACCTAATCTATTAAACTAAGTTGAGTTTTAAGGTAGATGACTAAAGTGGAGTCATGTATTATTCATCTTCCTAAGCTTAATTTTAGGTTTAAAATATTTGCTTTTTTATAGGGGTTTTCTATGTCATATCCTAATTCAAATTGACTGAATATTGTGGAAATCTGACTTATTATGAGTAGAGTGAACAGGTTTAGTCAATATCACTTCTTCAAATTCTATTACATGGCAATGTTTCTACTTTGTCCATATGTGAGAACAATCCTGGTTGTTGAATTGAAGTAAAATATAGAGATGTATCTACTTTTTTTTTTTCCATGATAGATTAGTAGTTTATCTGTGATGTTTAAGAAAATATAAGTGCTCTCTATGTTGCCTCAACAAGATTAGTGTAGTCCTTCATAATCATTCTAAAGATATTGTTTTAATTTTGCTCTTGGGGCAAGATAATGTAATTGAAATACTTTGATGTCTTTTGCCTTGCCCAACTGGTATAATGCAAGAACTAAGCTGTCAGAGAAGCACATACTGCGGAGAAGGCCCCTAGATAGCCTGAACAGTTCTGATGGAAGACAAGACAGAAACAAAAATGCAGAGAGAACAGGTCTTTTGCCAGGAGAGGGAGGTGATGAATTCTGATTTGGACATTCTGAATGAATTTCCAATTGAATGTCCAGGAAAAGCAATCTAGTAGCTAGAATTGTGGTAGTGGAACTTTAGAGAAAGAGAGGCATCAACATTATAATTGAACTCAGGAGTCAGAGACATTGAAGTGATAGCTGAAGTAGTGGGAATAAGTGGTATTGCAAATGCAGAGATGCAACAAGAACTAAGAAATTATTCCAACTTTCCTCTTGCAGTAAAGTAGAAGTGGACTAATTTGAATCTCAGAGCGACCTCCTATGAATAGCAAAGAGTTATACATAGCAAGCAGTTACTCAATTCTTCTCTACTATATGGCCTCTATGAGCAATTCCTACATGTGAGATGAATGAAGGCAACTCTCACCTCTTATTTTTGAAGGTTCATAAGGGCACTGAGACTACCATGTCATTATTCTGACAGAGGACCTAGAAACCATTTACTACATTCACTATTATTTATGTTATATGCAAAATTTTAGTATTCAACTGTATAAATGATCTCATCTATATGGATATTCCCTCCAATATTCAGATTTAGCTATCCATGCTTGCTCAACCTGTGAGACTCTGGTCTAAGTGCTACCATAAATTCACCATAAGGGGTCCATCAAATAATATCAATTTCTTTTGAAATTGTGCAGATTGCAGAAGATATCTGGCTGTGTACCAAGCACTTCTCATCTTTGAAATGTGAGCAGCCTATTTTCTATTCCTATAATATATTTCCTAGGTGGCCTTTTTGCTATGACTTTATATCACACCCTGCTTAAACTTACCACATATGTTTACCTTGTTCCCTGTGTAATATTCAGTTTTAATTCTTCAGATTGTTGTACAGTGCCTATTGAGCTGACATTTTCTATTTAAATTTAAATATAATAAACATTTTATTAAGGATATTCACTAAAATAATGTGATGTGAATACTAGAGAAAAATAGATTTGCATTCTAGTACCGCATTTTCATGTGGAAGAATTTCTACCCATATCAAAGTTGAAATAATTCTCAAGGTGATCATGAGTCCTAAAAGATTAGAATAACTTTGCTGAATGATGAATGAAGCTTGTTATCATTACATGAAACATTTGTACCTTGAGATACCTGTAAGATACTCAGGAAGCATTTTTTTAATTTTTATTTTATAGATGGAGATGATATAATATGACAAAATCTACTATTTCTCAAAAATATCTGAATAGCTTGTTTAAGAGCTCTAGATTGTCTATAGTAATGGGCAAGCCAATAGGGAGATAATGAACTTATTCTTGTATAACTCATAACACTTGCTTATGATATTTACAATTAATATCTTTACTGATATGATAGAAGAAATATCCCACCCCTTACCTTGCTTGGTATCAGGCTAGTTTTTCCCTGAAAATATAGACAGTAATTTTGAAACGTGGTTGGATTAAGAAAACAAAGGTTTAGGGATCCATCCACTCTGGAGGGCAGTTTAGAACTATGCTCAAAAAGTTATCAAATTGAGCATATCCTTTGATCCAGCAGTGTTACTACTGGGCTTATATCCCAAAGAGATCTTAAAGAAGGGAAGGGAACTCACATGTGCAAAAATATTTGTGGCAGTCCCTTTTGTAGTGATTAGAAATTGGATATTGAATGGATCCCCATCAACTGGAGAATGGCTGAATAAATTGTGGCATATGAATGTTATGGAATATTATTGTTCTATAATAAATGACCAGCAGGATGATTTCAGAGAGGCCTGGATAGACTTACATGAACTGGTGCTAAGTGAGCAGAAACAGGAGATCATTACACTCTTCAACAACAATACTATATAAGGATTAATTCTGATGGATGTGGCCCTCTTCAACAATGAGATGATTCAAACCAATTGTTCCAATTGTTCAGTAATGAAGATAAACAGCTACACCCAGAGAGAGAACTATGGGAAATGAATGTGGACCATAACATAAAGGTTCAGGTTATTAATATTATTTCTTGATTACTTGACTACAGAGCAGCCACAAGGAATTCCAGAGGCACTCTGAAATTTGGCTAAAGTTTTTGGGCAATTCAGGCAATGGAGCTAGACTCAGTTGTTATTACAATCTATCCTGATTAAATATTCTTCTCTAGCAGTGTTAAGTAAATCTCCTTCTAGTAACTGTTGAATACCAACAGTATTCTAATATCTAATCCAAAGTACTAGGAAAATGGCCCTACACAGAATTTTTAGATGCAAGAAATATATTTCAAAGATTAATTATTTAATTGACATAGGTATCACCACCAATACCACTTGGAACTATGTCAAACTTCATAGGAATTGTATGCTTCTGTCCAAGTTGATATGATGAGTCTCTCTAAACTTGCCCAGGTCTAGAAAACCAGGCTGGTATTTAGGTAATGGACCTGTACAAGTGATATAAAACTGAAGGAAGGCAGGGGATTAAATATTGATGATTTTGAATTTGGGTCATTTATATGAAATCATATTTATGAATATTAAACTAAGATTAACATCCCAGAGTTCTAAGGGAAAATATCAACATTTAAGACCAAGTCTGCACTTTAAAGAAATGAGATGCAAAATGAGGAGACAGAAAGGGTAGAAAAGAATTGCGATATGAAGAAAATCAGGAGAATAGGTATGTTGAGCTTATAGCTATTTGATTCTGACTATGAATATGTTATAAAATTATAGATATTTTAATAACTTTTGATTTGATACCAACCATTGTTTTCTTAAAGTTGCCACATATGGCATATTCCAGATGAGATTCTGTTAGTTCAGTTATTCAGGCTGAATTTTTGGACATGCGCATGCTAGACATTCTAAGAATTTCACTTATATAACAGTGCATGGTTTTTCAATTTTCTAAAGCTTTTTAGCCATGTGTCTCCCACTGCTCTACCCCTGTTTTGCCACTCTGACTTTATTTTTAAGTGCTTTCCTGACACTTTAGCATAAAGAAGAATGTTCTAAAGTTTGTATTCACACATTGTATTTCCCCATCAAATTCTTTTTAAGATTTTTGACATTAAAAATCCTCTAAGAAAATCATGTTTTGTAGAAATACATAAATTGTAAACAACTGCTTTTTTGCTCAAAAAATTAGTTTAAGTTTTGGCAGATAGAATACAAGATAAAGCTTTCCCTAGACAACCTAATTGGCTTGTACAAAATAGAATAGCATAAAAATCTCAGGAAGGTGAAATTGGATGGCTTCCAGTACACATGAAATCATATTTGCATCCATATTCATTAATTTTCATTCAATGCTACCTATCACCTGTAACATTTCTGACAGCAAACTTTTGCCCTATTTTTTAAAAATGTTCTACCATATGATGTGCATCATTTAAACCCAGAGTATAAATAAAGAAATGATTCTGAACAAAGCAGACAAAGGAAATGGTTTCCTAGCAACAGGAATCACAGAACAGATCCTGCCCTCCCACTCAGATGGAAGCTTCATCCACCAGCTCATGTTGTTAAAACGTTTCTGAGTGCAGACACCCTGTGAGTGCATGCGCCTCACACTGAGAGCCTAGGAAGCATTTGAACTTACTATTAAGTGGATTTTGAATTTAATAGGCTTTAACAAAGCTTGTGTGCAATTCTCTTTGAAGTTAAGGTATTACTGTACTGATTACATATGTACCTGCTGAAGAAAGCACGTTGCTAGCATGTTCATGCTTTTGTTTTAGATTATGTACCTGACACTCATTTTGAGTGCTCATGGAGTGACCATATGGACTAGGCTAGAGATGAAATGTATCAGAATCACTGCGTGTGAACAAATCCAAGATAAGTAATGTAAAAACCTCAAAACCTATCCAAATCATTTATTTTGAAACCTTTTTTTTTTTTTAGTTCTCAGGATTTAATGAGAAAGGGGTTATGAACTCATGCAAATTATGAGAATTTTATATTCTCATTTGTAAATCCTTGTTCCACACAATCATTTGTAACTGAACTTTGGAGCTTTAAGAAATGAGAGAATTTGTTTTGGTTTATCCTGTATATCCTAGTTGTACCTATTCCAGAGTGCTAAATGAGAGAGTCTTTTTACAGTGGAAAGAACCCTGGATTAACAGTCCAAAAACCCAGTTCAAAACTGCCTATTACTACTACTTCAAAACTGCCTATTTTTGTGAGTTGCTGCATTATCTCTGGATGAGGAGGATGGACCAGAAGATCTAAAAGTTTTTCTGACTAGTCTATGATCTTATGCTTCTGTGTCTTAGGACTTCATGTCTTTGGCATGGAAAGTGACCTTTACTAAATTGATGGAACTGTAGAATTTGTGGTTAATCTGTAGGGAATAATTCAACAATTAATCAAAGTAGTCCTCAAAAAAGCTACAGGTAAATCATGTGTTCCTGAAACTTAGTGAAATGGCTAATATGGACAGATGACAAGACAGCCACAGAATGATATTAAAGTCCGAAACCAAACAGCAAATCTTATAGCAAGCTGGATTTAAGGGAAAAAAAAAAGGTGGAGGATGCAAAGAGATAGAAAGAGGCTTTTTGAAGAAACACCTTGGTTTGGAGGAAAGAATGCTGAATTAGGTCCCATTTTGACTAGGAAAAAGAACACTAATGAACATAGACTAGAACAAAAAAGTTATTTGATACTTAATACTCAGGTTAGGTATTAAAATCTACAGATTGTTAATTATTAATATCATCCCCCATTGTACCATGAAAATGATGTTATGTGATTACAGAAGGTTCTAGACAGCTAATCAACAGCTAGTTACTTTCTGATAAAAGTACCCAAGCAAAAAAATTTTTCCCTTTGTAGTTTTGCTATGTTTGAGATGAAAATATGCCAGGGGTGTGAGACAATGTGTCTGACCCTTGCCTTATCATAATCATCATCACAAAAATCAAAAGACAGTCTCTAGCCAATGGACACTTATGTTCCAAGGCTACAAACACTTTTTCCATCTCAGTTCTTGCAATGATTTATGTAGCACTTAAAAGTTTGAAAAGCATGTTACAGAAGTTAATTAATTTGATCCTCACAAAATCTTGTGAGCTAAGTGTTATTATTCCCATTTTACATATGAGAAAATTGATATAGAGGCTAAGTAACTTGTTCATAGTCCCACAAATAAGTAAGAGGCCGAGGCAGGATTCAAACTCAGGTCATCCTAAAACCAAATATAGCAGTATCCGCTGTACTACATACCAAGGTAATATTTTTTGCATTCACACCTCTTCAAATATCATTCTCATTCAGCTCATCCCTACCTTTCCCCAGTTCGGGTTCTCTGCCATTCTTTTTTCATTCTACCTCTGAAACACACCTTTTATAAAATCATTCTTTAACTTTTATTATATTTTATGAAGAACATAAAATGACAGTATATAGAGTCACAAATCTATTATACTCAACTGATTTGCTTGAGTTATATAGTAAAATTGAATAAGTTAATTCTAAAGGTATGTTACTTGTATGTTTCTGAGGTGTATTGCTGAGTTAAAAGATATGCACAGCTCACTAATATTGAGATTATAATTACAATTTGCTCTCAAGAATAGTTGGGCTACTTCAGATTTTACCCATTGTGTATGGGTATGCTTATATATACAGATTTTCCAACAATTGGCATTTGGCATTTCTGACTGAGGGATCCTTTTTTTTTCTATCCTGATGAATGAGAAATGGAAATTTCTTGTCAATAGATGTCATTTTTATTAAAAAGTGTTTATTCTGATATTTTAATTATTCATTTACTTAAACATAGCTTTTGTAATTAGATGCTTATGTCAATTATTTGCATATATTGTATAATTAGTCCATTATCAGAAAAATGCATTGTAAACATTTTTTAATTTTTTCTAACAGCACTTATTGGCTATGAAAGCTATAGCTGTGAAAGACATCTCCCATCTTTAATTATTTTGGCCTTTTATAATCAATCACGCATATATTTGAAGTTTACCTTGTAAATGGTGCCAGATTTTGGCCTAAATTGAATTCCTCCAAGACTGTTGTCCACTTTTCCTCACAGTTTATTTTTTTTTTAAATAGAAATTTGTGTTCCAAAGTTTATCAAACCCTGTGCTAGTATGATCAACTAAGTACTAAATTATAGTGATTATTACTTTTTAGAATATAGTTTTATATTTATTATTGCTGTGTCCCTTTACTTCTCAATTTTTTTGGTCATTATGAGATTCTTAACCTCTCATTCCACAATATAAATTTTGTTATTTTGCCTAAACTTATAAAGTCATCTTTGAATAATTTGGTAAAGAAATGAATATTTTTAAGTTTCTTTCATCTCTTGTGCTTACATTTATTTTTAAAGCAAATTTTAATGATTATTTTTTTTTTATTTTACATTGCTCAAATTTGTCCCTGTAATCTTTTTTCTACTCCAGTCAGAGAGATATCTCAAATAACAAAAAATATTTTAAAGGGGAAAAAAAAGAGAGAAAGAGAGTTTTAAAAATTCAGTAAGATTGTTCTCTCTCATATGAAGACATCATTTGTTATTTGTAAAGGGTTGAAATTCTGAATAGGTGTACTTGAATCTGACAACTGAGCACTTAAGGCTAAATACCTATTTGACAATAACTCTATTAGCATGTTTGGAATTTCACTTCTCACAGTTAATGTTAGCTCAATAGTTGGGGTTAAGAGAATTGTAGATAAGGATTAGAGGGTGGAGTAAGACAAGCAAGACTCACTTTGAAGGAGGATGAGGAGAAAGGAGGTTGGTAGAGAGGTTGTGGCAGTTTTGTCCATCCCCTTCACTTCTCTCCCTAAAGACCAAGGACTTTTGCTTATCCTGACTCCGGCTGATTCTGAGGCCTCCAGGGAGCTAGCCCAGACTTCACAGTTATTAATTATTACTATGACTAATTGTTGATAAATATTATTAGTATGACATTGGTTTACATTATATAATGGTATATTGTTTATATGCATGTCTTTCTATGTCACTCATTCTTCATTTTTGAAGAAGACCAAGGCTAACACATAGTGATGTTTTGACATATACATGCATTAAATTTAAATGAGGCAGAGTGGCAGCGGATAACTGTGAAGTTTTCAGTGTCTAACCAAGCTCTAAGTACTTCATAGCACCTGCAGCAGTCTCCCTATTGGAATATCTTGTTTTCATCTATCTTTGTTTCAACTACTCATTCTACCAGGTGAAATCTTCATATACTTGGGATAAACATCCTCCTAAATCACTAATGAGTTTGAAGTCTGTTGGTTACTCTTCACTTGGGTTAGCCTCTTTGCTGAGATTCCTTTCCTAGGGTATTTTCAAAGCTTCTTGAAGCCCCAGGTGAGAGTTGGTTGAAAGGTAGGCACTAAATGTGGATAAGGAAATCTGAAAAGGGCTTAGCAAGTTCCCACACCAGAGGTGTTATTCCTCTCTGAACACTTCATATTGTAAAATGGGGATGAAATGTCTTGGCATAGCTCTTCCTTGGTGCTCTGCTCATTAGTATTATTTGTAATTGTACAATATGTACAATGGTGGTAGTCCTTCCCATTTGCTTTTTGATAATTATTATGTATACTTATTTAATCACTTTACTTTCAAGGAATTCATATAAATCTCTTGATGCTTCTCTGATTTGTCACATTTGTCATTTCTTATAGAATGCTATTCTTCCATTACCTTTATATACCATAATTTGTTTAACCACTCCTTGGTTGTTGGGAATTATTTTTATCCCCAGTGCTTTGCTGCCCCAACATGGACTGCTATAAATATTTTGGTATATGTAGGATTTTATTTTTTTTGGAAATTAATGATCTTGTGTAGTGATGAAATATTTGAGTTAACACCTTTAAGCATTTTATGCACTTATTTTGTATAATTCAAATTTGTATTTTAAAAGAAACATACTAATTCACAGTTCTATCAGCAATGCACTAGTGTGCACTAGTTTTTTCCCCTACATCTTTCTAACTCTTCAATTTTGACTTCTCCAACATTTATATGCACATGTATACAAATATATATATACTACAATATGCATATGTATATATTGTTGTTGTTCAGTCATTTTCAGTTGTGTCTGATGCTGAGGTTTTCTTGGCAGAGATACTGAAATTGTTTGCTCTATCCTTTTCCAGATCATTTTTCAGATGAGGAAACTGAGGTAAACAGGGTTAAGTGACTTGCCGAGAGTCACACAACTAGTAAGTGTCTGTAGCCAACTTTGAGCTCAGAAAGATAAGTTTTCATGGCTTTGATTAGGTGAAGTCTAGTTTTGGGGGCTTCCGGTATGATAACCAAAAATACAATGAGGTTTAGATTTGGGGAAATAAAATGAGATTAGGGTTCCTGATGGTCAGGGAGTTAAATGATAAGGTCTACCTAGATTCAGGGAACCAAAATGAGATTAGGGTTTCTGGTGGTCAAGCAGTTAAATGATAAGGTCTTGTGGCTGGTTCAGGGTTCAGGGAATCAAATGTAGACGTTTGGCTCCCCTGCATCCCCTTGGGATTCGGCACAAGAGTAGGGAGTTTTGGGGAGCCCCATTTTGCGGCACTGGGATTCTCTGTAAAGGAATTTACAAACCTGAAAATGTAGATTGATAAAAGAGGTTTACTATAGGGATTGGGAAGTAAGGTTAGAAATCCCGACAAAGAGGCGTGAAATCTTGTGAGGAAAATAGGTGAGGATAAAGAGAGGGTAGCACTGGAAAAGAATATTATTCCAGTGGGCAGAGACTTCCTCGGAATAGCATGGCATAGCTTAGCATGGCATATCATGGCATGTTTAGAACCTCTGCAAAGAGAGGATTTTAGATTGATTCTTTTATAATAGGAACTTTGGCTACAAGCTGAAGAGGGCTAGTGAGTGAAGTCCCAAGTTGGCTCATCTACAAGCTGGGTTTGAATAGAATTGAATGACTTTCTTTAATTCAAAAGGGTTGGAATTCTTTTGCTCAGGATGGAACCAACCTCATCTAGACAATAGAATGAAATTTTCTTATTTCCCTCGGGCAGGGTCCCTCACTGAGACAGAGTTGAAGATTTTTCTCCTTCAAGGAATTTTAGAGTTTCAGGGTCCTCTCTCTCCATTGCACCACCTAGCTGCCCATAACTTGTCCTAGTTTTTCTTCCTTAAATCCCTATGACTTCTTTATCTTGTTTCTCTATGAGAAAATAGGATCTACTGAGGTTCAGTGGAGCTCCAGAAGCTTCTTTCCAAATCATACTTATACATATCACACTCTTGTCTGATTTCATATTTTCACCTTCTTTGTACTTTTGATCTGGTCTTGCCTAATTTAGAAAATAGCAACTCAGTTGAAGGGATCACCAGGGACCTGTTTATTATTATTACTCTTATCAGAAATTAGCAGGATTCATTGAGATAACAATGTACAAAAACAAGTCTATCTAGAGGGTTTCAAAGGTTTATTCTGCTTGATTAATTTATTTTGAGGCCAGTCAAGTTAGTCAGGTTCTTTTTGTTGTTAACACCACAATATTTACTTCTACTTTCCTTTTTCCCCTCCCTCCCTCCTTCCTTCCTTCCTTCCTTCCTTCCTTCCTTCCTTCCTTCCTTCCTTCCTTCCTTCCTTCCTTCCTTCCTTCCTTCCTTCCTTCCTTCCTTCCTTCCTTCCTTTCTTCCTTCCTAACTTCCTTCTTTGCTTCCTTCCTTCCTTCCTTCTTTCCTTCCTTCTTTCCTTCCTTCCTTCCTTCCTTCTTTCCTTCCTTCCTTCTTTCCTTCTCTCAATCCCTTCTTCCCTCCTTCCCTTCTTCCTCCTTCCCTCCTTCCATTCCCTCCTCCCTCCCTTCTTTTCCTTTCTCCTTCCTTTCTTCCTTCTTTCCTTACTATATGTCATGCATTGTGCTGAGTGCTGGAGATTTTTTTTTTAAGTAGGGGAGATAAAATTTAAATTTTAATCAATTAAAAATTATAGACAGAATAGAAGTTGGAGAGATGAGGAAAAGCCTTATACAGAAAGATTTGGTCTATCTTGAAGGAGGCCACTGGGAAGTTGAAACAGAGGTGAGGAGAGGGAGCATTTTAAGCATGAGGGGAAACCACTTAAAAGCTCTAGGGATGGGGAAATGGACCCTGACATGTAAGGACAAGCATGTATGCCAATATAGCTGATGGATAGTGTACATGGGGAGCAGTAAAGATTAAAACAAATAATATAAAAATAGAAATAACTTGCAGGGTTATTTATTGATTTTGTTTAGAAGTCTTGAGCATAATTAACTGCACAGGTTATAGCACTGATGAACTAATCATTGAGAAATATTTTCTAACCTGTTTGTCTATCAGTACACTGTATCAACAAAATTATTTTTCTGCACATTTCTGATTCTTTGTAGGTAGCTGAAAGTATTATGATCTTGTGTATATTTCCCCCGCCCCCCCATATGTATATAGGTCTTCACCATCCTTTTTTCCTGTGATAATATTACAAGTATGTGAAAGTATAAAGTGGGTTTCTAAAAGATTTTTGAGTGCTGAGAATTTCCTGGTAAATGGATATAGCCATTATGACTAATAATGACAGATATTTATATAGCACTTGAAGATTTGAAAAACACTTTACACACATTATCTTATTTGAAGTTCTCAAAATCCCCTGAGATAGATTCTAAAGGTAATTAAAAAAATCATCACTGTAAGAAAATTTCTGATGTGGAATACCCTCACCTGACAGTGACCAGAGATTTCACTATTCCTGATGTCTTAGAGAGTTGTTTGCAAGGCAGTAAAATGTTAATTGGTCACCTAGGTTATAGGCAGCAGAAGCCAGGATTCACTCCATGCTTTTTTGAATGAATCCAAGCCTGGATTTCTGTCCACTATGCCAATTTGCCTATCAGGCATTAGCATCTGTTTTTATAGAGACAGAAAATTCCAGATACTAAGTTCTGGACTATGTATTGGAGACTGGATGGAAATTAAGATCCTGACTCAGGATTTGAGTCTTTAAGTTTAATACTCTTTTCCATGTTTATATATTGTCTGTGATTCTTCACTTAGGCAGAGAGTAGACAATTATAATATATGGAGATCTGGTTCTTGTTTCATGAGACAATAATAGGAGGGAGGGTTGTAATGAAATGATTAGTCTTCTGAATAGGAAAAAATAGCTATGCAAAGAAATATTATTCCCCTGTGCTTGCTGGATTTCAGCAAGACACTCCATAAAGGTAGTTTCATAGAAGGATATGCTTGCAGTATGGCCCTACAACTCACTCTAGCTCTCTGAGAGTCAGTTTTTTTTTTTTCCTTTGTAAAATGAAGGGCTGGGACTTAATCTTTTTAAGCCTATTTCAGCTCTCTCCCTGATTTGTTAATCCTATATTATATATATATATAGTAACCACATGAGAGGAAAAATAATTCAGAATGAATGAAGAATATTGGCAAAGATTGAGAAGTCATCATAAAACTTTGTCAAGACTTTTTCAAATAATGTCAGCAAATGCTGACAGAGAATAAGAGGACCTATAATATAATATCACCTTGATTCAAGAGTGCTGCTACCCATACATTCAGTAGCCAGCAGCTCATCCCACTCTCCAGTTGTGGTTTTGCCTGTTTTCCTTTCAAGGCCACCTGATATTTCTCCCAGGATAATTTCTTCTTTTCTCATCTTGTCACTATACTGCTAACTCAAATCTCAGACGCTACCTCTCTCAGCCTTGCCCCCCTTCTGATTGGCGGTTTAGGGAGTAGAGTACCAAATTTCTCCCAAAGCGTTGAAATGTTGTCTTCCACTGTTAGACTGTAAGCTCCTAGAAGGTAAAGACTGTCTTTTTTTTATTTTATTTTAATTTCCGACATCTGGAGTGTGCATGACTCTCTGTATTATCCCATGTCCTGTAAATATACTGTAATAGTCCTTGACAATTGTTGACATTGATAGGATGGTAAAGAAGTATATAGGCTGTCTACAAGTAATCCATCATTCTCTCCAAATGAAGGACCTGTTGCTTTTGCTCATACATTTCTTCAATAAACTTCCATTACCATCATCATTATTACCATCACCATCATCATCATCATCATCATCATCAGATAGCATTGTAGGGTTTGCAAAGTGCCTTGTATAAATTATATTATTTCATTCCCAAAATCCAAGGAGTTGGGCTATTATCATCCTCATTTTACTGATGTGAAAACTGAGGCTGAAAAAAAGGGTATGGTTCATATAGCTAGTCTGAGTTGAGATTTGAAATCAGGTTTTTCCAACTCCATGCATTACCATCTCTCCACTCAGCTATCCAGCTGCCCCATGAGAACTAGCATGGCATAATTACAGAAACAACCTCAGAACCCAGAAGACCTGAGTAAAAGTGCCACTTCTGAGTTATTTAATCTCTTGGTAACTTGAAAGAAGTTTTTTTTTTTTTTTTTCCTTCTATAATATTATACTCCAAGACTATAAGTTACAGGGGAAATGCTGACCTGAATTGATAGAGGAAATTTCTTAAACTTCTGTATGCCAATGAAATACAAGATCTAGCCCCTTTCTTTATCTAATACTCAGCTCTTCATAATTATTTTTGTTATGCTTTATTGCTTACTCAAACCACTATATACTTCTCCATTGCTGAGTGACTCATTTTCAGTTCTTTGAATAGTGTAGTGGTCTATGACTTATAGGCATTTAAGCTCTAGGAATACAAAGATAAAAATGGGGAAAAATCTGCCCTCAGAAAGCTTAAGTAAATCTTACCCACAATGCAGTAAACTATTAAAAATATAGGATCATACCTTTAGTGCTGGAAGAGACTTTGAAGCTCAAGTGGCTCAACCTGCTCATTTTAAAGATGAGTAAGTAAGGTTCATAGAGTTTAAGTGACTGGCCCATTTGTCAGAGCTTAGATTTGAACTTTTTCAAATTCAGTCCTTTTTTCTATTGTACTACTGTGTAAAGAATTTAAAATATCAAACTTTGCCAATGACAATTTCCTTATTTTTCTTTTTGCCAGCAAAGAAACCTAATTCTGGGCCAGAAATAATATCCAGAGAAGTGTTCAGAGCATCCTTGTTGAAGGATTATTTAGTACACATAGACTTTATAGGAACAGATGATGCTCCTAGTGTAGCTCAATGCAATATTGTCAGAAAAAAAACATGCAAGACACAGAAGGAGCTGCTGTTTTCACAGACTGCATTTGTGAAGCACATCTCAAGAGAGATGATCCTCTTTCTGGAGTAATCAGGATTCTTGCTGTTCTGAATGAAAAGCCACATATGACATTTTGAATTTGAAGCATCAGCCTACTATTTTTTGGAGGAAAGTTTTTTTTTTTCTTTTTCTTTTTTTTTTTTTTTTTTTGGTCATTTAATTAAGAAGTTCAGTATCTGATTGGATTTTCAACCACTTAAAAGACTTGCTGTACTCCATTGTTAGCCCTTAAAAATCCCAGAGAAGGACAAAAACCCTACCCTAATGCCATATAATCCAGAGCTGACCTTGAATTCTTAGACTGCCAGGAATGACAAATCCTAGTAAATTTTACAAAGTAGAAAAGGATTTGAGTCAAGTACTGTTTTATATTTAAGGATCAATTTATTCAAATACAGAGAAACATTGCCAAAACCTTGAACCATAAGTGGTCTTTGGTGATTGCAACCTGTGCAACAGATAAGACATACCAAATCAGACATTAATTGTATGGTGACATCTTCTACTTTCAATGCAATGGTGGAAATGAAGTTAAAAAGAGGAAAGGAGAAAATAGAAAGTGCTAATAAATTTTACAGGATTTTTTTGTTCTTCAGTTGTTTAAGGCTCTTCATGACAACATTTGGGATTTTCTTGACAGATTCTAGAATACTTTGCTATTTCCCTCTCCAACTCATTTTACAGATAAAGAACTGAGATAAACAGGGTTAAATGACTTGCCCAGGATAACACTACTAGTGAGTGTTTAAGATTAAATTCAAATTCATGAAGATGTCTTCCCTGTTCCAGATTCAACGGTCTCTCTACTATGCTACCCTAGCTTCCCTTAACACATGGCTACGTTTACTTTGTTATATTATCTATATAAGCACCATCCATAATTCCAGGGGAATATATATAAAGCCTGAATGAATTTGCTTTGATTCACTTTATATAATTTTTGCAAGGAATTTATTTTTTATTTCCCTCTTTTTTCCCCTCATGGGATAAGAAGTGAAGGGGATTTAAATAGATTCCTGTTAATTAAAAAAGAAAAACCACCTAAAAATAAGAAGGGATGCTATAGATGTGGAATGCTGTATGTATTCCCAAATGACATCACTGTATTTTTAGTTTTTTTTTTTTTTTTAATTGTTTCATTTTATTGTCAGATACCGATTATGGAGTAGTGGGCAATCTGTGAATGTTTCTAATTAAAAAAAGATACATCGATAAAGTTTTTTTTTTAATGAATAAAAATGAGAGAAAATTTGTCAATATGACAAACATTTATAGAAGATTTAAAGATATGTAAAGTGTTTTCATTTCATTTGACTCACAACTAAGCAACACATTAGCTGAGTATACATAGAATAGCAAATATCTAAGTAATGGTGTACTTAATATTAGCACATTCTCCAGTAGTTGAAATGAATCATATCCACAGTGACATTGTCAGTATAAATGATCCTGGAAAAAAATAAGAGTTGTAGTAAAAGATACTTCTTAGAAGGGGAAATAAAGTATTCGATTTTATCCTGCTTTAAACGCCAGAGGAAACATGATTTTATGAGATACTTAATAATCTTGAAGTGCTCAAAATGAACTTTAAAAAATGGACCACCATGAAGATGATTACAACTTAAAAAGTTATAGAGGATAAAAATTTTAAATAATTTTAAGAATATACAAGTGAAATCCTCATCATTCAATTGCACTGTTCTTTCCAAAGTTACTAGTAATTTCTTGTCAAATCTCATGGCCTTTTGGCTATTCTCCATTTTTGACATCTCATTAGCCATTAATATTATTGATCACTCATTTCTCTTATTCTTCCTAGGCTTAGGTTACATTGGTCTCTTTTTCTTTTCCCATTTGACCATTCTTTACTTTCCTTTGATACATTTTGTTCTTGCCCACAAAACCTAATTCTTTCCCAAGGCTTTCTTTCTTCTCTCTATTATTTAGCTTGATGATCTCATTTGATGCCATGGATCATTTCTATGTCCATGATTCTTAGCTCTGTTTACCTGACTAATCTTTCTCCTGATATTCAGTCTTACATCTCCAAATGCTTTTTATACATTGTGAAATTGATATCTAAAACTGAACTCAGATTCAGAATGTCTAAAATGGAATGGATTATCTTTGTCACTAAGCTCTGAAATCTTCCTAATTTTTCCTATTACTAGAAAAATGGTATCAACTATATGACCAGTCAAAATATCTGGAATGTTCCATGATTAAAATGTAATTAGGAGATATTTTAAAAATATTTAACAAAAAATACGAGACAGATAATATATTTTGAAAATAAGTCAATACGTAGCCCTCAAGTACCCTTATTCATGGAATAGGTGGCCCCCATTTCTATTTGAGTTCGATAACACTGATGTGGTGCAGATCCTGGGAAAGATGTAGCAATAATTTCAAGGCCACCTGGCCTTAGAAGTGATCTAGTTAAAATGATATATTTCTATCTGACAAGGCCAGAAATATTGCTGGCTGTCAGATACTAGCCTGTTGGTCTGTGATAATGGGGTTTCTGAAACTAATGAGCAACAATAATGAGATACTTAAAAGTTAACACAGGTACAAAATAAAATTGGGTGTCTGCCATTAAATTATTGATGTCCTGACCTAAAAACACATCTCCAGAAATTTCCCTTTGAGTTTTGATCAGAGAACTATGGTAATGTACTTGTTCACAGAGTCACAACCAGACCACTCCTATACTCCAGCACTAAGCCATACAATTAGCATATCAGTGACTTAAAGCACCTGGTCTCTCTTAAGTTTTCCTTATAAATTCACCTTTCTGCTCCTTGTACTTTGCTAACTTCTTTCAGAATTTAGCACACCTTAATTAGTGTTACAATTATAGTAAAATTTACCCCTTGATTTGGAGATGGGTCTGAACATGCAAATTCTTTTGAGACACCTTGCAACACTGCTCTGAAACCCCAACATTTTTGGAATACCACTAGAACCCCCAAATCACAGTTGTCTAATATTACCATTTTCATTGTCAACAAGGATCATAACCAAGTGTTATCCTCCACTCTTTACTCTCCCTAAATCCCCATATCCAATTTATACCAAGTCTTATTAATTCTACCTTCATAATGTCTTTCATATATGTTCCCTGATATCCTCTGTCACTGCTACCATGCTTGTGCAGGCCTTCATCACTGCACATGTGGACTACTGCAATAGCGTATTATCTTAATTATGCAATAGTTCTTTCTGCTACTAGTCTTTCCTGACTTAACTTCCTCCTCCAGCCAGCTATCAGTAATTTTTCTAAATTATAGATCTGACTCTTACCTCCTTATTCAATAATCTTCAGAGATTCACTATTCCCATGAGGATCAAATATAAAATCATTTGTTTGGTTTTTAAAGTTTCAAACCAGCTCCCTTTTGAGTTTTCCAGAATTCTTATGTCTCACTCCTTTCTACATATTCTGAAATTCAGTCAAAATGATGAGGAGTAAATGATGAGGAGTAAATTGTGGTCTAAACCGAGATGGGTCAGTTCCTTTCTCTCTTTCATTCCTTCCCCAAAGTAACCAAGGGTGGGTTTGACATCAAAGGAATTTGTATTTAATGCTGTATGGAAACATAGTCTTTATTGATTAGAATGGAAACACTGGAGAGCTGGTGGGCAAAATGGCTGCATGGTACAAGGCCCATTTTGCAAAGAGTAGATTTTTGAGTTCTCTCTTTTATACAAGAGTACAATCATTCAGCCTGAGAGTGATGTAAATAAGATAAGGATTCTCTTGTTATCTTTTGGGGACAGACAGAAGTCTCTTCCCAAAAAGGAATTTCCTGATGCCATTTGTCTATTTGAGCAGATTAGAATTGGGGCTGTAAAACCCTGGCCAGCTCAGATAGCCCAAACTAGTTTGACCAGATCTTGTATCAAAGGTCCAAGTCCCAAAGGAAGTTGGAGATCAAACAAGGAATACCAAAGGGCTACCGCCCTCAACAAAAATAATTTCCTTGCTGTTCCTAACAGAAGATCCTTTATTTCCCAAGTCTAGCCATTTTAATGGGCTGTCTTTTATATGTGGAATTCTTTATATCTCCCCTTGAATTTTTTAGGATCCAGCTTAGTTCCATATCTTAGAATATGAGAAATTTAGTGAAATTTAGAAACTTTCCTGATCCTCCTTAAATGTTAGTGCCATCTCTCTAAGATTATCTTTAATTTTTTTATTTATGACTTATTTGTACCTAGTTTGTATTTTTTATCCTGTAGCTGATGGTAAGATCCTGGAGAATAGAGACTGTTTCTTTTGTTTTTGTTGTTGTTATTGATCCTTCTTGACTTGATTAGACTTGTCTTATCTTTTAAATCAGGAATAACACTTTGAAGCATGCTTCCAAGAATGCCCAAAAAACATAAGAAAGAAAACAACACTCTTTGTGATAGCAAAAAACTAAAATAAATATTTTTTCTTTTTAATTGGTTTAGGGGAAAGAGAGGGGAAGAGAATGGAATTAGCATTTATATAGCACCTACTAAAACCATAACCCTTCAGATTCTAATATTAATCCTAACCCTAATCCTAATCCATACTAGGTTTTATGTTAAGTGCTTTTTCAAACAATATCTCACTTAATCATCAAAACAAGCCCATGAGGTAGGTGCTATTGTTATTCTTATTTTACAAAAGACTAGCCCAGGTTAAATACATTGTCTGAAGTTACACATTAGTAAAGAGGTAGAATTTGCACTTGTCCTCCTGATTCCAGACCTAGCATTCTGCCCATTTCGATATGATCTGCCTCTAGTGATTTTCTGAACAAAATGGATATATGAATGTAATGAAATATTTCTTTTTTTTTCCCTTTTCCCTTTTTTTTTTTTTTAATTTTTATTTTATTTTATAATTATAACATTTTTTTGACAGTACATATGCATGGGTAATTTTTTACAACATTATCCCTTGCACTTACTTCTATTCAGATTTTTTCCCTTCCTCCCCAAACGCCCTCCCCCAGATGGCAAGCAATCTTATATATGTTAAATATATTACAGTATATTCTAGATACAATATATGTGTGTAGAACCGAATTTTTTGTTGCACAGGAAGAATTGGATTCAGAAGGTAAAAATAACAGTTTACATTCATTTCCCAGTGTTCCTTTTCTGGATGTAGCTGGTTCTGTCCATCATTAATCAATTGGAATTGGATTAGCTCTTCTCTATGTTGAAGAAATCCACTTCCATCAGCATACATCCTCATACAGTATCATTGTTGAAGTGTATAATGATCTTCTGGTTCTGCTCGTTTCACTCAGCATCAGTTGATGTAAGTCTCTCCAAGCCTCTCTGTATTTCTCCTGTTGGTCATTTCTTATAGAACAATAATATTCCATAACATTCATATACCATAGTTTACCCAACCATTCTCCAATTGATGGACATCCATTCATCTTCCAGCTTCTAGCCACTAAGAAAAGGGCTGCCACAAACATTTTGGCACATACAGGACCCTTTCCCTTCTTTAGTAGTTCCTTGGGATATAAGCCCAGTAGTAGTATGGCTGGGTCAAAGGGTATGCACATTTTGATAACTTTTTGGGCATAATTCCAGATTGCTCTCCAGAATGGTTGGATTCTTTCACAACTCCACCAACAATGCATCAGTGTCCCAGTTTTCCCACAGCCCCTCCAACATTCATCGTTATTTGTTCCTGTCATCTTAGCCAATCTGACAGGTGTGTAATGATACCTCAGAGTTGTCTTAATTTGCATTTCTCTGATCAATAGTGATTTGGAACACTCTTTCATATGAGTGGAAATAGTTTTAATTTCATCATCTGAAAATTGTCTGTTCATATCCTTTGACCATTTATCAATTGGAGAATGGCTTGATTTCTTATAAATTAAAGTCAAATCTCTGTATATTTTGGAGATGAGGCCTTTATCAGAACCTTTTACTGTAAAAATGTTTTCCCAATTTGTTACTTACCTTCTAATCTAGTTTGCATTAGTTTTGTTTGTGCAGAAACTTTTTAATTTGGTGTAATCAAAATGTTCTATTTTGTGATCAATAATGGTCTCTAGTTCTCCCTTGGACACAAACTCCTTCCTCCTCCACAAGTCTGAGAGGTAAACCATCCCATGTTCCTCCAATTTATTTATGATTTCGTTCTTTATGCCTAAGTCTTGGACCCATTTTGATCTAATCTTAGTATGTGGTGTTAAATGTGGGTCCATGCCTAGTTTCTGCCATACTAATTTCCAGTTTTCCCAGCAGTTTTTGTCAAATAATGAATTCTTATCCCAAAATTTGGGATCTTTGGGTTTGTCAAAGATTAGATTGCTATTTTTATTCACTATCTTGCCCTGTGAACCTAACCTATGCCACTGATCAACTAGTCTATTTCTTAGCCAATACCAAATGGTTTTGGTGACTGTTGCTTTATAATATAGCTTTAAATCAGGTACACTTAGACCACCTTCCTCTGACTTTTTTTTCATTAGTTCCCTTGCAATTCTCGACCTTTTATTCTTCCATATGAATTTTGTTGTTATTTTTTCTAGGTCATTAAAATAGTTTCTTGGGAGTCTGATTGGTATAGCACTAAATAAATAGATTAGTTTGGGGAGTATTGTCATCTTTATAATATTAGCTCGGCCTATCCAAGAACACTGAATGTCTTTCCAATTATTTAAATCTGACTTTATTTTTGTGGCAAGTGTTTTGTAATTTTGCTCATATAATTCCTGGCTCTCCTTTGGTAGATATATTCCCAAATATTTGATACTATCGACTGTTATTTTGAATGGAATTTCTCTTTGTATCTCTTGCTGTTGGATTGTGTTGGTAATGTATAAAAATCCTGAGGATTTATGTGGATTTATTTTGTATCCTGCAACTTTGCTAAAATTCTGGATTATTTATAATAGCTTTTTAGCAGAGTCTTTGGGGTTCTCTAAGTATACCATCATGTCATCTGCGAAAAGTGACAATTTGATTTCTTCATTTCCTACTCTAATTCCTTGGATCTCTTTCTCGGCTCTTATTGCCAAGGCTAGCATTTCTAGTACTATATTGAATAGTAATGGTGATAGTGGGCAACCTTGTTTCACTTCTGATCTTACAGGGAAAGGTTCTAGTTTATCACCATTACATATGATGTTTACTGAAGGTTTTAAATATATGCTCCTTATTATTAAGGAATAGTCCATTTATTCCTATACTCTCAAGCGTTTTTAGTAGGAATGGATGTTGGATTTTATCAAATGCCTTTTCTGCATCTATTGAGATGATCATATGGTTTTTATTAATTTGATTATTAATATGGTCAATTATACTAATAGTTTTCCTAATATTAAACCAGCCCTGCATTCCTGGTATAAATCCCACTTGGTCATAGTGTATTATCCTGGGGATGATTTTCTGAAGTCTATTTGCTAATATCTTATTTAAGATTTTAGCATCAATATTCATTAAGGAAATTGGTCTATAGTTTTCTTTCTCAGTTTTCGATCTACCTGGTTTAGGTATCAGTACCATGTCTGTGTCATAGAAGGAATTTGGTAGGACTCCTTCAATCCCTATTTTTTCAAATAGTTTACATAGCATTGGAGTTAGTTGTTCTTTAAATGTTTGGTAGAATTCACCTGTAAATCCATCTGGTCCTGGGGACTTTTTCTTAGGAAGTTGGTTAATAGCTTGGTCTATTTCTTTTTCTGAGATGGGACTATTTAGACTACTTACTTCTTCCTCTGTTAATCTGGGCAAGCTATATTTTTGAAGGTATTCTTCCATTTCATTTAAGTTATTGAATTTATCAGCATAAAGTTGAGCAAAGTAGCTCCTAACTATTGTTCTAATTTCCTCTTCATTAGTGGTGAGTTCACCCTTTTCATTTTCAAGACTATCAATTTGCTTTTTCTCTTTCCTTTTTTTAATCAGGTTTACTAAGGGTTTGTCTATTTTGTTGGTTTTTTCATAGAACCAACTCTTAGTTTTATTAATTAATTCAATAGTTTTTTTTACTTTCAATTTTATTAATCTCACCTTTTATTTTTTGAATTTCAAGTTTTGTGTTTA
The DNA here is from genome assembly GCF_048593235.1 of Sminthopsis crassicaudata. Taxonomy (NCBI): domain Eukaryota; kingdom Metazoa; phylum Chordata; class Mammalia; order Dasyuromorphia; family Dasyuridae; genus Sminthopsis; species Sminthopsis crassicaudata. Next base: position 462,325,630 of record NC_133619.1, on the reverse strand, counting down.
TCTGGGGGTTTTTAATTTGTTCCTTTTTCTAGCAATTTTAGTTGTAACCCCAATTCGTTGGCCCTCTCTTTCTCTATTTTATACAAGTAGGCCTGTAGAGATATAAAACTTCCCCTTATTACTGCTTTGGCTGTATCCTACACATTTTGGTATGATGTCTCATTATTGTCATTTTCTTGGGTGAAGTTATTAATTATGTCTATGATTTGCTTTTTTACCCAATCATTCTTTAGTATAAGATTATTTAGTTTCCAATTATTTTTTGGTCTATTTTCCCCTGGCTTTTTATTAAATGTTATTTTGATTGCATTATGGTCTGAAAAGGATGCATTTACTATTTCTGCCTTACTGCATTTGATTTTGAGGTTTTTATGCCCTAGTATATGATCAATTTTTGTATAGGTTCCATGAACTGCTGAGAAGAAAGTATATTCCTTTCTGTCTCCATTTAGCTTTCGCCAAAGATCTATCATATCAAACTTTTCTAGTATTCTATTTACCTCTTTGACTTCTTTCTTATTTATTTTGTGGTTTGATTTATCTGATTCTGAGAGTGCAAGGTTGAGATCTCCCGCTATTATAGTTTTGCTATCTATTTCCTCTTGCAGCTCTCTTAATTTCTCTTTTAAGAATTTAAATGCTGCACCACTTGGTGCATACATGTTTAATATTGATACTGCTTCACTATTGATGCTTCCCTTTAGCAGGATATAATGCCCTTCCTTATCTCTTTTAATTAGATCAATTTTTGTTTTTGCTTGATCTGAGATGGGGATGGCTACTCCTGCTTTTTTGGTTTTGCCTGAAGCATAATAGATTCTGCTCCACCCTTTTACTTTTAGTTTGAATGTCTCATCCTGTTTCAGGTGTGTTTCCTGTAAACAACATATAGTAGGATTCTGACTTTTAATCCAGTCTGCTAACTGCTTCCTCTTTATGAGGCAGTTTGCCCCATTCACATTTATGGTTAGAAGGACTAATTCTATATTGCTTGCCATCCTATTAACCCCTGCTTATGCTTTTCCCCTTTCCTTCCCTTTTACCCTCCTATCCAGTATTAAACTGGTGAACACCACTTGCTTTTCACAGCCCTCCCTTTTTAGGATCCCTCCCCCACCTTAAAGATCCTCCCCTTATTTTACCCCTGTTCCTTGAAATTACTGTATTCCCTTCCCCTTAGCTTACTCCTTCCCTTTCACTTTTCAATGAAGTGGAAGAAGTTTCACCATAAATCGAATATGTCTATTGATACACGCTATGTTCATCTCCCTCCTTTCTTTCTCTCAGATATAATAGGTTACCTTTGCCTCTTCATGAGATGTAGTACCACCACTTTACACTTTTTTTTTTTCCACCTCTAGTTTCTAAGACAAATTGTACATATGTTCTTTACATATTTTTTTGGCAGAAGTATAGTTCTCAAGATTTCTTTTTACCTTTTTAGAAATCTCTTGAGTTCTGTATTTGAAGATCAAACCTTTTATGTAGGTCTGGTTTTTTCATCAAAAATAGATGGAATTCATTTATTTCGTTAAATGTCCATCTTCTTCCCTGGAAAATGATGCTCATTCTTGCTGGGTAAGTTATTCTTGGCTGCATACCAAGTTCCTTAGCCTTTCGGAATATCATGTTCCAGGCCCTGCGTTCTTTTAATGTGGACGCTGCTAGATCCTGGCTTATCCTTATTGTGGATCCTCCATATCTGAATTGTTTTTTTTCTAGCAGCTTCCAATATCTTTTCCTTTGTCTGATGGTTCTTGAACTTGGCCACTATATTTCTTGGCGTTTTGATTTTAGGGTCCCTTTCAGTAGGTGATCGATGAATTTTTTCAATGTCTATTTTACCCTCTGTTTCCAAAACGTCTGGGCAGATCTCTTTGATAATTTCCTCGAAAATGGTGTCCAAGCTCTTTTTTTCCTCCCATTTTTCAGGGAGTCCGATTATTCTCAAATTGTCTCTCCTGGATCTGTTTTCCAGGTCTGTTGTCTTTCTGGTAAGGTACTTGACAGTCTTTTCAATTGTTTCATTTCTCTGGTTTTGCTTGACTCCCTCTTGGTTTCTCCTTGAGTCATTCATTTCTACTTGCTCCAGTCTAATTTTCAATGATGTATTTTCTTCACTCACTTTTTTTATATCTCTTTGTAATTGTCCAATTGAGTTTTTATCTTCTATGGAATTTTTTTCCATTTTATCCATTTTATTTTTTAGAGAGCTGATTTCATTTTCCAGCTCACTAATCCTGTTTTCCTTGGAGTTGTTTACCTTTTCCAGTTCACTAATCCTGTTTTCCTTGGAGTTGTTTACCTTTTCCAGCTCACTAATCTTGTTTCTCAGTGATTTGATTTCTTTATCCATTCTGTCTTTGAATGCATGGGATGACTTCTCCAGGCTCTCTTGCCAAGCTTCCCTTTCCTTTTCCCATTTCTCTTCCAGCTCTCTTGTGAGAGCCTTTTTGATTTCCTCTATGAGGTTCTTTTTTATTGAGGAGCAGCTTATATCCCTCCCAGGGGATACATCTGGGGACAGTCTGTTCCTAGTCTCCTCAGCATTTGAAGTCTGCTCCCTCTCCACACAGAAGCTATCAATGGTTAGAGCCCTTTTGAATTTTTTGTTCATTTTGTCAGAGTAGGAATCAAAGAAAACAAACTGACAAGAGAAACAATTGGTCTGTTTTGCGGGGGATGGGGCTGGATGGTATTAATGGGCTTCCTCTACAGACTGGGGATAGGGCAGCAGAGAGCCACTAACAAAACAGCAATGACTGTACTGAGTCTGAGCTCTGAGGCTCCGAGAACGCACCGAGTCAGTCCAGGTGGGGGTTGGGGGTGGCCGGGCTCTGAGAGACGCTGGCTTTCTGGGGTTTTAATCTTCACCTCCGGTGTAAACACCCTCTCCACCGCTCCTGGCTTGCTGCCTAGACGGAGCATCCACACTGGGGCAAAAGCCCTTTCACAGAAACGGCAGAGATCACACCCCTCCCCCTCTGATCTGAGCTGTGTGAGCTGCCTGTCTTGCTCTGGCTGCCTGCCCTCAGTCTGTGCCCAGTCTGATTGACCCTCCCCTGAGCAAACACAGACCTTTTCTGGCGACTTTCAAGGATGTCTTCTCTTGGTGATAATTTGTGGATTTCTTTCTGGGTAGAGCATTAAGTCAGAGGCTTGTCATGAAGTAAGTTCTGAGAGAAAACGAGGAGCTCAAGCAGCTGTCTGCCTCCACGCCGCCATCTTGGCCGGAAGTCAATGAAATATTTCAATTTAAGAAATAATGAATATGAGAAATTTAGTGAAACTTAGAACGATTTGTTAGTCAACAAACATTTATGAAGTACTCTTAGAAGTAGCCTGCTAATTTGCATAATTAAGCCCAGCTTTCCCAGAGGCAAGTGAAAAGATGGCAGGTAAGATTTTCCAAAATCCAAAAAGCTTATTGGGAGGTGCCGGAAGAAGTTGGAGGAGCAATATCCAAACAATGAGGTTAGGAGAAGTAAGGAAAATGTATTCACTTTTGGGATAGCTACATAAAAACAGCAACAAAAATATTTCCCTTTGAAGTTTCCATATTTACATTATGACTGTGTTTGTTTTCTCAGTCCTTGACTTCATTCATTCCTAGACTCCAAAAGAGAAAATAAAGTAAATCTTTTGTTTGCAGCAGCAATTACTCTTTTTCTTTCAGTGTATATATTTTATTTATGTAATAAAATATTTCTCAATTACATCTAAAATATTAACATAATATTTTTTTAAATTTTGAGTTCTAAATACTTTCCCCTTTTCCTTTCCTTGAGAAGGCAAACTATTTATAGAGTATACATGTGAAGTCATATAAAACACATTTCCATGTTATGGAAGAAAACAGACAAAACTTACACCCAAATAAAAAGTAAAAAAAAAAAAAAAAAAAAAAAAAAGAGTATGCTTCATTTTACAATCATATTCCCAACAGTTGTTTTTCTGGAGATGAAAAGCACTGTTCATTTTAAATCCTTTGGAATTGTCTTGTATGATTGGCATTGCTGAGAATAACGAAGCTACACACAGTTGATTATTATCTAATATTGTTATAATATAATGATTTCTTGATCCTTCTCACTTCACTTTGCAAAAGTTTATATTGTTATGCCACAATTCTCTTTTATTGTCCTGACTCAGTTTCCCTAATTATCCTGACTCAGTCCTTCTTGCTTTCCCTACTTCTCACTTCTGTAAAACCTCCCCTCCCACTTTATCAGAATACTTGATAAGAATAAAAGATCTTATGTTTTAGAATATCAGAATGCCTCTCCTCATCCCAAGCTACAGGAATGTCAAATACCATGTTCTAGGTGCCTCCCCCTGATTATGTCATCTTATCTACCATCTCTGGTGGCTCACCCCACCCTGTTAGAGTCCCTAATTCCACCCCTGCCTCAGCCTATCCTCTGTGTCTGAGCCACGTGTATATAAGTCATTGAGAACTCTGTTTGCTGGATTCTTGGAGATGATAGTCTCATTCAGCCATGGAATCAAACCATGGATCCATTTGGTTCCAGTATATCTCTCCATTTAATAAATTATTAAATACCCTCTAATCTCTATCTTGCTCAGTTTCTCCAGCATTACAATATGTCTTCTCAGTTTATTTTTTTTTTCTCTGAAATTATGCTGTTTTTCATTTCTTGTAGCAAAATCTTATTCAATCATAAAAACAATCAAAATTGTACAACCTAACTTGTTGAGTCATTCACCAATTGAGAGTATTGCCTCAATTTCCAATTCTCTGCTACCACAAAAAGACCTGCTATAAATATTTTGTGCATATAGATCATTTTTTCCCCTTTGGTCTATTTGTGATACAGATCTAGTAGTGATATTGCTGGGTCAAAGCATATGCAAAGTTTGAGCAGCTCAAAGGGTCTAGTTTCAAACTGTTTTCTAGAATAGCAGGATCAGTTCACAACTCCAACAAAAGTGCATTAATGTCCACATTTTTTATATCCCTTTCAAATTTATCATTTTCCTTTTCTGTCATATGATAAGATAAGAGGCTGTACATCAGAGTTGTTTTGATTTACATTTCTTTGATCAATATTTACACTATTTTTATATGATTATAGATAATTTCTTCTTCTGAAAACTTCCTGTTTGCATCCTTTGACCATTTATTAGATCTGTTATTGTATTAGATTTGTATTCTTATTAATTTAACTCAATTCTTTATATATTTTAGGAAAAAAGTCTTTGTCTGAAATATTGGCTGCAAAAAAAATTCAACCTTAACTCAATACAGAGTGGAATGTGGTGGTCTATGCCTAGTTTCTTCCATATTATTTTCCAGCAGTTTTTGTCAGATAATGAGTTGTTATCCCAGAACCTAGAGTTTGGTTTCTCATAGAGTAGGCTACTATATTTATTTATGACTATGTCTTGTGTACTTAATCTGTTCCACTGGTGCACCATTATTTCTTGGCCAGTACAAAGTAATGTTGATGTTTGTTGCTTTATGATACAGTTTGAGACATATGGGTCACCTTCCTTTACATGTTAGTCATTAATTTCCTTGATATTGACCTTTTGTTCTTTCAGATGAAATATGTTATGATTTTCCTAGCACTATAAAATACTTTGTTTTATTACTTTGGTATGGCACTGAATAAGTTGATTTAGGTAGAATTATTATTTTTTTTTTGTATTAGTTCAATCTGTGTTTTAGCAATTGTTATTTTCCCTTTTGTCTAGGTCTGATTTTATTTATGTGAAAAATGTTTTGTAATAGTGTTCATACAATTCTCGGTTATTTTAGGGGGGAAATGCAATAGACTTCCAAATATTTTATATTGCCTACTGTAGTGTTCTCTTCTCTAAATTATAATTGTTCTCTGGAAGCAAATTTCTTGGGGAGCTTCTGGAAGCAGGTTTGGCTTCAGTTCAGTTTCAATAATCACCTCAAATGCAGCCAGGAGTTAAAATCCAAATACTTTATTTTCTCCTTCAAGTCTTTTCTCCTTCCTTGGGCCCAGTTAGCTTTAATAGAGGCCTATCTCTCACATTGGTCCTGAGAGCTTTTGTCTGCATGTCTCCAGCCAGCACAAAGGTAAAAGTTATAATGAAGCAGGCTCTGCCTCCAAGAGTGTGGGTTTGTGAATCTCCCAGAAGTCAATCCTAGTTGTGAATCTCCTGGAAGTCTATGAGTGGGCTTGTCTTTTTATATGCTCTTTTAAAGGTGTGAACTCTTAAAGGTGTGAACTCTGAACTAGAGAACTATTAAGTACCATGTTAAATCAGACAGCCAACTTAGCACCTTCTAAGAATCCTAACAGCCTACAGCCATTTTTAAATGGAATTTCTCTTTCTGTCTTTTGCTGCTGGGTTTTGTTGATAATATGTAGAAATGCTGGTGATTTATGTAGGTTTATTTTATATTCTGCAACTTTGCTAGGATTTTGCTAAAGTTGTAATCGTTTCAAGTAATTTTTAGTTGATCCTTAGTTCTCTAAATATACGATCATATCATCTGAGCAGAGTGATAGTTTGTTTCTTCATTGCCTAGTCTAATTTCTTCAATTTCTTTTTCTTTTCTTGTGCTAAAGCTAACATAATAAAATATCCATTTTTTGTGGCTGTTTTCATAAAACCAATTGGTAATTTCCTTTTATCAGTTCAATAGTTTTCATGCTTTCAATTTTATTAATATATCCTTTTATTTTTAGAATTTCTAATTTGGAATTTAATTGGAAATTTTGTTTTCCAGTTTTTATTTTTATTTTGTAATTGCATGCTCATTGCATTGATCATTTCCCCGCTCTGTTTTAGCTCTTACTGGCTTAGATATTAGCACCATCTTTGTGTGACTAAAGGAATTTGGTAGGACTCTGCCTGTTTTCCCAAATATTTTATATAGTATTGGAATTAAATGTTTGATAGAAAAACTTGGTAGAATTGTAAATAATTTGATCCTGTGGATTTTTTCTTTTCTTTTCTATTTTTGTGTGATTATTTAATGTTTTATTATTTTGTTAATATTGATTCTTTTTTATTTACTTTTTTATTAATACATTTTTTTTTTACCAGATATAAGCATGGGTAATTTTACAACATTGTCAATTGCCAACTTTTTGTTCTAATTTTTCCCCTCCTTTCCCCAATCCAAATGGCATGTTGACCAATACATGTTAAATAAATTAAAGTATAAATTAAATACAATATATGTATACATGTCCAAACAGTTATTTTGTTGTACAAAAAAGAATCAGACTTTGAAATAGTGTACAATTAGCTTGTAAAGGAAATCTAAAATGTAGGCAGATAAATTGGAGGAATTGGGAATTCCATGTAGCAGTTCATAGTCATCTCCCAGAGTTCTTTTGCTGGGTGTATCTGGTTCAGTTCATTACTGCTTTATTGGCACTGATTTGGTTCAGCTCATTGTTGAAAATGGCTACATCCATCAGAATTGACCATTATATAGTATTGTTGTTGAAGTATACAATGATCTTCTGGTCCTGCTCATTTCACTCATCATCAGTTCATGTAAGTTTCTCCAGGCCTCTCTGAAATCATCCTGTTGGTAATTTCTTACAAAAAAATAATATTCCATAATATTCATATACCACAAATTATTCAGCCATTCTCCAATTGATGGGCATCCACATAGTTTCCAATTTCTGGCCACCACGAAGAGTGCTGTCACAAACATTCTTGCACATACAGGTCCCTTTTCCTTCTTTAAGATCTCTTTGGGATATAAAAACAGTAGTAACACTGCTGGATAAAAGGATATGCACAATGTAATAATTTTTTGAGCATAGTTCCAAATTGCTCTCCAGAATGACTGGATGCATTCACAATTCCACCAACAATGTATCAGTGTCCCTATTTTCCCACATCCCCTCCCACATTATGCATTATCTTTCCTTGTCATTCTAGCCAATCTGACAGGTGTGTAGTTGTCTTAATTTGCATTTCTCTGATTAATAATGACTTGGAGCATCTTTTCATATGGCTAGAAATAGTTAAATTTTTTTCATCTGAGAATTGTCTGTTCATACCTTTGACCATTTATCAATTGGAGAATGGCTTGATTTCTTATAAATTAGAGTCAATTCTCTATATATTTTGTAAATGAGGCCTTTATCAGAACATTTGAGTGTAAAAAATATTTTCCCAGTTTATTGTTTCCCTTCTAATCTTATTTGCATTTGTTTTGTTTATACAAGAACATTTCAATTTGATATAATCAAAGTTTTCTACTTTGTGATCAATAAAGATCTCTAGTTCTTCTTTGGAAATAAATTCATTCCTTTTCCATAGGTCTGAGAGGTAAACTATCCTATGTTCCTCTAATTTATTTATAATCTCATTCTTTATGCCTAGGTCATTAACCCATTTTGACCTGACTTTGTTATACAGTATTAAGTGTGGGCCAATGCCTATTTTCTGCCATATTAATTTCCAATTTCCCCAGCAATTTTTGTCAAACATTAAGTTCTTATCCCCAAAGCTGGGGTCCTTGGGTTTGTCAAACACTAGGATTATTAAAGTTATTGATTATTTTGTCCTTTGGACCTAACCTATTCCACTGATCAACTAGTCCATTTCTTAGCCAATACCAAATGGTTTTGGTAACTGCTGCTTTATAACATAATTTTAGATCTGGTACAGCTAAGTCATTTTCATTTGATTTTTTTTTTCTTTAATTCCCTTGAAATTCTTGACTTTTTGTTCTTCCATATGAACTTTGTTGTTATTTTTTCTGGGTCATTAAAAGTTTTTTGGGAATCTGATTGGTAAAACACTAAATAGATAGATTAGGTAGTATTGTGATCTTTATTATATTTGCTTGCTCTATACAAGAGCATTTAATATTTTTCCAATTGGTTAGGTCTGACTTAATTAGTGTCAAAAGTGTTTTGTCATTTTCCTCATATGCTTTCTGATTTTCCCTTGGCAGATAGATTGCTAAATATTTTATACTATTAGTAGTTACTTGAAATGGAATTTTTACTCAAACTGTTGGATTTTGTTAGTGACATATAAGAATGCTGATAATTTATGGGGGTTTACTTTGTATCCTGCAACTTTGCTAAAGGTGTGGATTATTTCTAATAGTTTTTAGATGAATCTTTGGGGTTCTCTATGTATACCATCATATCATCCAAGAAGAATGATAATTTGGTTTCCTCATTACCTACTCTAATTCCTTTAATCTCCTTCTCCACTCATTGCCAAAGCTAGCCTTTCTAATACAATATTGAATAGTAAGGTGATAATGGACAACCTTGTTTCACTCCTGATCTTAATGGGAATGGTTGCAGTTTATCCCCATTACATATGATGCTTATTGATGGTTTTAAATAGATGCTACTGATTATATTAAGGAAAAGTCCATTTATTCCTATGTTTTTAATAAGTGTTTTTTAATAAGAATGGATGTTGGATTTTATCAAATGCTTTTTCTGCATCTATTGAGATGAGCATTTTTGTTAATTTGGCTATTAATATGGCCAATTATGCTGATAGTTTTCCTAATATTGTACCAACCCTGAATTCCTGGTATAAATCCTACTTGATTATGATGTATTATCCTGGGGATGTTTTTCTATATATATATATATATTTTTTTTTTGCTAATATCTTATTTAAGATTTTAGCATCAATATTAATTAAGGAGATTGGTCTATAGTTTTCTTTCTCTGTTTTCAACCTACCTGGTTTGACAGGACAATGTCTGTGTCATAAAAGGAATTTGATAGGACTCCTTCATTCCCTATTTTTTCAAATAGTTTATGTAGTATTGGGGCTAATTGTTCTTTGAATGTTTGGTAGAATTCACATGTAAATTCATCTAGCAATGGAGAATTTTTTCTTAGGGAATTGATTAATAGCTTGTTCTATTTCCTTTTCAGAAATGGGACTATTTAAGTAATTTACTTCCTCCTCTGTTAATCTGGGCAAGCTATATTTTTGGAGGTAGTCATCAATTTCACTTAGGTTATCAAATTTATTGGCATACAGTTAGGCAAAGTAACTCATTATTTCTCTAATTTCCTCTTCATTGGTGGAAACTTGCTCCCTTTCATTTTTAAGAGTAACAATTTGGTTTTCCTTATAACCTTAAAATTCTTAGTTTTATTTATTAGTTCAATAGTTTTTTTTTTACTTTCAATATTATTCAATATTATAAATTTCTCTTTTTAATTTTAGAATTTCAAGTTTAATATTTGATTGGGGGCTTTAAATTTGGTCTTTTTCTGGCATTTTAAGTTGCAAGCCCAATTCGTTGATCTTTTCTTTTTCTATTTTATTCAAGTAAGCCTCTAAAGATATAAAATTTTCCATTATTATCACTTTAGCTGCATCCCACAAGTTTTGCTATGATGTCTCATCGTTGTCATTATCTTGGGTGAAATTGTTAATTGTTTCTATAATCTGCTGTTTCACATAATCATTCTTTAAGATGAGATTATTTAATTTCCAATTACTTTTTTGGTCTATTTACCCCTAACTTTTTATTGAATGTAAGTTTTATTGCATTGTGGTCTGAGAAGAAAGCATTTACTATTTCTGCCTTCCTCCATTTAATTTTGAGATCTTTATGTCCTAATATATGGTCAATTTTTGTGTAGGTTCTGTGAACTGCTGAGAAGAAAGTATACTCCTTTCCATCACTATTCAGTTTTCTCCAAAGATCAATCATACCTACTTGTCCTAATATTCTATTTACCTTTTTAATTTCTTTCTTATTTGTTTTGTGGTTTGATTTATGCAATTCAGCTAGTGCAAGGTTGAGATCTCCCCACTATTATAGTTTTGTGCTGTCTATTTCTTCTTGTCAACTCTCTTAACTTCTCTTTTAGGAAGTTAGATGCTATACTACTTGGTGCAATATATATTTAGTATTGATATAGCTTCATTGCCTATGCTACCCTTTAGCATGGTATAGTTTCCTTCCTTATATCTTTTGATTAGATCAATTTTTGCTTTTGCTTGATCTGAGATAAGGATGCCTACCCCTGCTTCTTTGACTTCATTTGAAGAATAATAGATTCTGCTCCAGCCTTTTACCTTTACTCTGTGTATCTTTCTGCTTTAAATGTATTTCCTGTAAACAACATATTGTAGGGTTCTGACTTTTGATCCAGTCTGGTATCTGTCTGCATTTAATGGGAGAGTTCATTCCATTCATATTTATAGTTAAAATTTCTAATTCTCTGTGTCCTGCCATCATTCTGCTTTTTTTTTTCTTTCCCAATTATGCTTTTTTCCCTTGCCCTCCCTGAACCCCTTCCTTTGTAAAATTCTGTCGTCTCTAAGTTATAATCCTTTTCTGGGAGGAGGTTTCTTTTCTGTATAATCTTTTCCTCTGTGATCAGGTTTCTTGGGAGGCTTCTGGAACCTTCCCCTCCAAAAGTGTGGGATTGCTGGACTTGTGAATCTATGGGATGTCTTCCCTTTGACTCAATCCAGACTGCTGTCCAAACTCAATGTCCCAGTCTAGACTGCTCCTTCCAGACTCAATGTTGCCTCTTTTTATCCTCCCAGAGAATGGGCTTTTGAATATTCCCAGGCACTTGTGGGAACTCCTACAGCCAATTAATTTGCTTCTTTAAAGTATTCCTTCAAGGTGAAAACTCCCTTAAAGCTTTTAACTAAAGGTGTGAATTCTGAGCTAGAGAATTGTTAAGTACCAACTTAACACTTAGCAAGAACCTAACATTCCCTAGTATTAAACTTATGGGCCCCATTTGCATCACATAGCCCTTCCTTTTTAGTATCCTTTAAATCCCTTTCCCTTTCTTGTACCCTTCCCTTGTTACTCTTTTCCTTTTTGCTTTTCCTCTCCCCCTTTTTAATGAGGGGAGAGAGAATTCTCTGTAAAACAAATATCTCAATTATTTTCTCTTTGAGTCAACTCTGATGAGAGTAAGATACATACAATGTTCTTCCCCCTCTTTAACTTTCCTCAGATATAAGTTTTCTTTGCCTCTTTGTGGGATATAGTTTCCATCTTTTTATTTCCCCTTTTCCCTTTTTCTTCCACTATTGCCTTTCCATTTCTACTTCCTTTTTTTATATATCAGTAAAATCAAATTATACATGTAGTCTTAATGTATATTCACGATAGAAATACAGTTCTGAAGAGTTACTTTTATCTTTTTCTGCTTCTCTTGAGTCTTATGTTTGGAGATCAATTTTTTTTTTTTTTGTTTAGATCTAGTTTTTTCCTTAGAAACAGATGGAATTCATCTGTTTCATTAAATGTCCATCTTCTTCCATGGAAGAAAATGCTAAACTTAGGTGGGTAGTTTATTCTTGGCTGCATTCCAAGTTACTTTGCTTTTTGGAATATAAGATTCCAGGCTCTTCGATTCTTTAAAGTAGAGGCAGCCAGATCAGGAGTGACCCTTATTGTGGTACCTTGGTATTTGAATTGGCTGCTTGTAATATTTTTTCCTTAGTCTGATAGTTGTGAAATTTGGCCACAATATATATTCTGTGGAGTGTTTTTTTTTTTTTTTTTTTTTTTTTTTTGCCTTTTTCAGACCCTATTCAATGAATTCTTTCAATACCTATTTTACCTTCTGGTTCTATTATGTTTGGGCAGTTCTCTTTGATGATTTCCTGTAGAATAGTACATCATAATTTTTCATCATAATTTTCAGGAAATCCAATAATCCTCAGGTTATCTCTCCTAAATCTATTTCCCAGGTCTGTCGTTTTGCCAAGTACATGTTTGACATTTTTCTTCAGATTTTCATTTTTTGGTTTTGCTTGACTGATTCTTGGTATCTCAATGAATCATTCATTTCTTTTTGTTCAGTTCTGATTTTAATGAGTTATTTTCTTCATTAGCTTTTTTTACTTTTTTTTGTATATGTCCAATTGAGTTGTTTTGCTCTATGGAATTTTTTTCCATTTCACTAAATTTGTTTTTTATTGAGATAGTTTCTTTTTCCAATTCACAAATCCTACTTTCCTGTTATTTCTTTACCTTTTTTAATTCCCTAATTCTGTTTCCCTGCACTTCCTGTGAATTCTTTACCTTTTCCAATTCATATTTCAGGAAGTTGTTTACCTTTTCCAATTCACATTTCAGGAGGTTGTTATTCTCTTGCATAGCTTCTCTTTCCTTTCCCCATTTTTCTTCTAACTATCTTCAGAGATTTTTAATAGTCTCTTCTAGGAGAGCGTTATTTGGTCTATTGTCTAGAGGCTGTTTGCTATTAGTCTCCTTGTGGTTGGAAACCTGTTCTCTTTCTGTATAGAAGCTATCAATTGATCTCCTCATTTTTTTACTCATTTTTTTAAAGCCTTCAGGGTCTGCCTTCAGGGCAAGGAGTTTACAAGCTTACTCTACAGAGCAATGATGAGTATATGAACAGTAGCTGTCCTCTCAATGGGCTGGAAGGAGCAGCCGCGCTGCGGGCATGCTCTGGGAAGAACTCTACATGGAAGTGGCTATGTCTGGGTATCAAGGGCTGGGTTGTGTAAGTGCCCTGTGAGGAAACCAGCTGTGAGGATTAGTGACCAACTTGCGGCTAGAGGTTAAGCAGCAAAAGTATCTCTGCCCCTCCACAAACGCAGCTTTGAGTATTAGCAGTCACCCTAGCCCTCGTAGCACTGGAAGTGTCTTTGCCTTGGGAGCACAGTCAAGCTGGGGAAATTCCATTACCCCAGGCCGAGCCCCCACTGTGCAGATGAGAAGCTGTCCTGGACCATGCCCTTGCAGTGCAGGTTTGACTGCCCCCCAATAAGAGCCCCTAGCTGCAGAATTCCATGAAGAGATGTGCTATGGTCTGTGCTGAGTCACTTCTGGTCCTAGGTGGGCACAGCCAAATCCTGCTCTGGCATCCCTCAAAGTACCCTCTACCCTAGGCTCCAATTTCTCTGCTGGTCCACTACTCTGTAACCAAAACAAAGCAGTCAGACTATGGCAGAGAGCCCTATGTAAAGCTTCCAACTGCAGAGGCTGCCCTGCTCGCAATTCTATCCCTGCCCTGTGCCAGGCTGTTCCCATCACTCGGGACAAACTTATTCTGGTAATATTCCAGATTATCTTAGGCTGGTGTGCTGTTGTACTTCCAATCTTAGTGAACCTTACCAGACTAGCACTATTTTTGAGACTGGTTTTAAAAATTAGTAATAAGGGTATGAGAGGAACTTAGAAAGTTACTTGTGCCTTCTCTGCCATCTTGGCTCTGCCCCCTGGATTTTTTTCTTAGGGAATACATCAATGGCTTATTCAATTTCCTATTTTTAAAATAGGGTTAACAATTTTATTTCCTCTTCTGTTATTCAAAGCAATTTATATTTTTGTAAATATTTATCCATTTTACTTAGATTGTTAGATTTATTGATGTATAATTGGGCAAAATAGCTTCTATTTATTGCTTTAATTTCCCCTTCACTGGTAATTCACCTTTTCATTTTTGATCCTGGTAATTTGGTTTTATTATTTATTTCTTTATTTTTAACTTAATAACCAAAAATTTATCTATTGCTTTTGTTGTTTTCATAAAATCAGCTAAAAGTTTCCTTTATTAGCTTAATAGTTTTTATACTCTCAATTTTACTTATCTGTACTTTGATTTTCAGAATTTATAATATGATATTTAATTAGAAATTTTCTTTGTCTTCTAGCTTTTGTAGTTGTATTCTCAATGCATAAATCTGTTCTTTTTCTATTTTATTCATGAAGGCATTTAAACACATACAATTTCTTTTAAGTACTGCTTTGGCTGTGTGCCAGGTTTTTTTTTAATGTCTTATTATTGTGTTGCCTGATAAAATTAATAAAATTAAAAAATGGTTTGTTGTTTGACCTACTCATTCTTTAGGATTACATTATTTAGTTTGCAATAAATTTTCAATCTACTTTCCATGACCTTTTATTACATGTGATTTTTATTCCATCACTATATGAAAAGGATGCATTAAATGTTTTTGTCTTTCCACATTTAATTGTGAAAAATGTATGCCCTAATATATAGCCAGTTTATGTGCAGGTGTCATGTAGGTATCATAGGAAAAAAAAAAAAAAGGTATATCTTTAGTTCTATCACCAGTCACTTTTCTCTGGCAATTTTTTTTTTTCTTTTCTGCTTTTAAATGTGTTTATTTAACATTTTTCCAGTTACACTTAAAACAAATTTTAATTTGTTTAAAAAGTTTGAGTTCCAAATTTTGTTCCTTATCACTCTCTCAGAGTTCATTAAGTAACCACATGTGAAGTTATGCAAAACAATCCATAAAAGTCATGCTGTGAAAGAAAACAAACTTCCAACCCGAAACAAAAACAAAAAACAAAACAAAATAAAACTCAAGAAAAAGAGAGATAGAGAGAATGAATGAATGAAATAGAAGACTTCAATCTCTATTCGGACATCATCAGTTTCTTTGAATATGAATAGGATTTTTCATTCTAAATCCTTCAGAGTAGTCATGAATCATTGAACTGCTGAGAATAGCAACATCATTTGTAGCTGGTCATTCTGGAGCACTGTTAGTATTTTATATACAGTTCATTTCATTTTGCTTGAATTCATGAAAGAGTATAGATTTTTTTTTTCTGAGAGCATTCTGATCATCATTTCCCATAAATGTTTGATAGAAGAATTTGGTTAATTCCATGATTAACCAATTCCATAATTATATTCCATGATTATCACATACCACGATTTATTGAGCCATTTGCTAATTAATGACCATAACCTCAATTTTCATTTTTTTTTCCTCTGAGAGCTGCTACAAATATTATTTTACATATAGGCTCTTCTCTTTAAAAAAAAATCTCTTTTGTTATTCATGCCTAGTAATGATCAAAGGATATGCATGAATTCAAGTACACATCATATCCTTTGATCATTGATCAGATGGGGAATGGCTCTCTCTCTATCTTTTTTTTTTTAAATAAATTTGACTCAGCTCCCTCTATATTTGAAAACTAAGAACTTATCAGAGAAACTTGTTTCAATATTCTTTTTATAATTACTATTGCTAACTGTATTTTCCCCCCATTTATTTTATTCTTTGCTGCTGACCTCTCCCTTCCCCAATATGCTTTCTTTTTATCAACCTCCCCCCTTCCCATATTCCATTCCCCTTCTATTTTCCTGCAGGGTAAGATAGATTTTTATACCCATCTTTTGTGTATATTTAATTTCTTCTTTGAGACAATTCTTATGAGAGTAAGGTTCACTCATTTGTCCTCTCCTCCCCTCCTTTTTCCTCCAAAATAAAAGCTTTTTCTTGCCACTTTTTATGGAAGACCATTCATATCATTTAACTTCTTTGTGTACATTCCTCTCCCCTTAATTTCATCTTTTAAAAAAGATATTATCTCTTCATATTCAACTCCCACCTGTGCCTTCTATGTCCATAACAGCTCTTGTATTTTTAACATGAATGTTTGACTTATTTGAATTGTCCACATTTTCCCTTAAAGATTATACATAAGTTCTTAAACCCTGCACCTATATCAGATCTTCGATAATCTTACTAACCAACTGTCTGATTCTGTACTCTTTGCGGGCTCAGTGCTCTCAAAGATGTTGGTGTCTCTTGTTGATGTTGTCATGGCACAACTTGAGTTGTATGCTGGAACTGACTTCCATGCTAATGTGACAGAACTTAATTTTAACCTTCCAGTTGTCTTTGGCTGTAAAATTATTTTACTCAAAATTTTGTTGGCTTTTGATTTGTGGTATTATTTAAAAGTTGTTTGGAGGGGTATGCTGATAGAACACAGATAAGTTTCTGATTCTTTTCTGCCATCTTGGCTCCTGAATCATCAGTACTTATTTTTAAGAAGTAATTGACATTGAATCTAATGATCTATACAATGGCCCCAACATTGTTTTTGTTGTGATCTCTCACATGATAGAATGTGTCATGACTTTATTATCCTTTCTTCAATTATGAGATCCAGATACAAAGTTTATGCAATATTTTCAGTAAGTACTCTAGGATGTAACATAGTTATTCTTTTCTTCACTCTTATGTATTTCCAAAATGGTGATTTAGTGAATAGTTTTTCTTGAAAAGTGATTCAAATGTTTCTCTGATCAATCTCCCCCATCTCCACTAATAGTGTTTGTTTAATAAGAGTAACAACTCCCTTCTTCCCCCCCAAAAAAGGAATCTTCTATACACGGGCCAGTTTCTATGTCCCAATGAGTAGCCCAATTAAGGCATCTAGGTAGAAAAATGCATGGAATTATGTGTTGAAGATCAGGAATACCTTAATGAGTCCTGCCTCAGACACTACTAGTTGTGCAAGGGAAAGAATATAATTTATTTGCTTTAGTTTCTTGATATGAAAAATGGAGATAATATAGGTACTTCCCAGAATTAATTGGAGGTCCAAATGAAATCACACACAAAATGCTTTCTAAATCTGAAAGGACAAAATAAGTAATAGGTGTCTTTGTTATTGTTATAATTGTTATGCCTTCATAGCTTAAATGCATGTGATAATACTATGGGTCCTACTGAAAAAAAAAAGTCCTCTTTTTCAGAAATGCTTACTTTCTAAAACATATAGTAACAAAAGCAGAAATCAAGGAGAATGTGTGTGTGTATGGGTGTATGTGTTACAGGGGTATATTATGAAGATCAGAGTTGGCTCATGAGGGAAAATGAAGTATATTGGTCTTTAATATTCTTCATGTTTCTCTCTTCTCCTGGTCCCTGATGCCCTTCTTGATAGATTGCTTCTCCGGAATGCCCATTACTCATATCATACTGAAAACCCACTACTTTCTTCTTAGTTCCTATCAAAACTTACCTATATTTTATGTCTTTGGAACCTTTTGGTAGCAACTAATTTAATCTGACAAACTAATTCAAGCTAATATAAAGTGGGGGATAATTGATAAGTGCTTATCATTTTTGTGTGCATGAATACCCTCTATTGGTTCTAAAGGCAATATCTAAAGAAAAGGAATAACTTTAATGATAATGTCACACAATAGAAATCGTATTGAAGGTTGTCAGATGATGGAAGACAGATTTAAAAAGATCCAACTTTTTTGTTTCATTTATTAATGATAATAATTTAAATTTACATAGAGCTTTATGGTTTATAAAGTTTCCTTCCAAATAACCACATTATTAAAGTGGCAATATAAATAAGATAAAAAGAAAGAGCATAACCTCTTAGCACAGAGATATGCTCTGTAGAGAAAACTTCTGACTTTGTAAAAACTGACAAAAATTAAAAAAGCAAAAAAAACAACAAAACAATTAAAGAATAAACAGTTGCAACATATCATTTAAAACTCATATATGTGTAGTGATGTTGAACCTGAATTCATTGGTATTGAGAGTCATGTTTATGGTTTGCATTATTCCCATTTTACAGATGAGAATAAGATTTAGAAATTAGGTGACTTGCCCATTGTCACAGAGCTACTTAATGATAAAGCTGGGTCTCATATTTTCCTTTTCTGACTCCAAGTTCTTTGAACTATGCTATCCTTGTGTATATCTGTCATTAGAAAAGAAGTGTGAAACTATAAGGAAACTACATGTGAAAAGGTAACAAAAATAATTAAGAACAATTCAGAACAAATATAATAATATTTCAAATCCCAAATAATGTTTATGCTTCATAGCTTTTCTAAAAGGTATACATAGTTTGAAAATCAATTTAATGTTTAAATATTCAAAGTGGCTACTTTCAAAGTTCTTCATATGCTTAGATTGAGCAAATGAGCCAATATAATTCCATTTGTTTCCTCTATGAAGTCATTGTATCAAAAGGAATAAAATCTTTGCAATAGAATTTTTCATTAAATATATGAACATTTAACCATCAGAGTAATATAATCATAAAATGAAGCAATCACTTTTCTTACTTGTTCAGTATCTACCTTTAGGATTTCAGACTGGATGCTTGCTAAATAGAAATCTTTTTTTGAAAAGCACAGTGTATGAATTCTGGTAGCTGACATTTACTATCAATAACAAAGGATTGCTCTCTCCCTGACATCTATTTTTAGATTCAATTATTCCCAGGAAGTATCAGACATTCAAGAGGTTACTATAGACTGTGACTTGAAGTGGGTAAAACCAGTTAAACAATTCAAAAAGTATACCCAGATGATGTGAGCTGAACCTACAGTGAGTTTACTATGAATGATTCTTAGCCTGCAGGTATCTTATTAATCTGAACCCAGAAGACCTTGAAGAATGAGAATTTTATTTTGCTTAGAAAGAATTCTCTAATAATATCTGAGCAAGATTCATTATTTTTTATGTCATCTCAGGCAGAAACTTTTGTGAGAAACTTCAGACACACTCCTGGAACATTTTAGTTGTCTTTTTTTCTCTGGAGATCATTAGTGTTTTATGAGGAGGAACTAAAAGATAAATCTTTATACATTGGCTTAGCAGGAGTGGCTACCTGCTTGACAATCTGGATGATTACAAAATGGCTAAGAAAAGGGAGAGATAAGAGTATATCAGTATCAGCATTCTTAATATAAAGGAAACCAGAACCCAAAGAATTTGTAGCTAAGTGGAAGAAAGAGACTCTACTACTGCTCACAGAAGTGAGTTGGTTGGTAGGAATGCAAAAGACTTGGTAAATTTACCTTCATTTGGCAACAAAGATCAATAAAAAAAAATATCAGTTTGTGGGAAATATGATCATTTTGCATTGCAGAGTTCATGGTAAGCAAGGCAAAAAAGATCAAATCTATTGCAGGGGATAAAGTAAGAAAAAAAAAATTATGAAGGCCTTGACAAAACCTTTCATTCCAAGTCAATATAGACTCTAAACTCTAATATTCAGTAATTTCACTCTAAAGGTGAATGGTTTATATATTCTCAATTTTGTTCCAGGGTTCTTTCACTGAGTATTCTGTACTTGTTTGTTGTGAAATGTGAATCATGTTTAATATCTTTCTTTCCTAAGAGAACAATAGTTATGATCAAATATAATATTGCATACAAAATTGATTATAATGATTCAATTTTTAAAAAATTTCCCAAAAGAAAATGATTTCCCATTAAACACCTGAGGCTAATATGAAGATCTTATATTCCCAAAAAGAAAATAAGGGTATACAACTAAGAATGAATAGAAAAGAATCCTGGAATCTAAGAAGAAAACTGGGAAGTGTTAAGAAAACTAAGTTATGCAAAGAGATTGAACTTGGAGAAAATGTTAATAATTGTAATTAGGATTTTTAAAAATTATGTGAAGAGCAAGACAAAAAAAGAAAGCCTCCCTTTTGAGATGAGTGACAAAATGGTGCCAAATAATAGAAAATAAAATTATTTTATTTTTATTTTGCTTCTATCTTTTTTATAAATAGGAAACAATAGTTAAGCTGGAAAGCAAATTTATTATGTAGCTCATGCTAGAAATAAAGGCATTTATTTATTAATTTGTCAATCAATTGGAGATAAGTAGAACAGAAAAATATTGTATAAATAGTATGCTTGTTATAGTATGTTATTTTAGCAAAATGTGGCAAAAATTTCTCTTGCTAGGATCAGAAACAATATGTTACCCTCCAAATTGTTCAATCTTTACTATCCTAACCAGTGATGTCTGTACTACCTTTGAGATGGAGATGGGAATAGTATGACTCCACTTAAAGTTACCAGCAGGAACCAAAGAAACTTTATACCAGCTGCCTCCAGAACAAGATCACTAAGAGGTATTAAATTGTGAGGACCAGGTCTGGAATGGGACAATTTTCTGCTTTGGCAATTTCCTTCATTACCTGTCCATTATCATCAATTTTCACAGAGCAATTGGATAGATTTAATTTTCCACAAACTCCACCTTCTTCAGGCAGTAAGTAATCTAATACAAAACTGTGATGGAGTACTGCTTCTCTAGTCTGAGTGGCCTGATCTGTTAATAAATCCAGTGCCTTAATTATTTTGACAATGCCCTGGAGTCTAATGAGCCTATTCAGCATATAAATTGGGGCTCTTACCCCCAACTCTCCTCTAGGGTCATCTATCACCCCAACTATTTGTGTCCCCAGTAATAAGAGTAGATAATTTTCACAAGTAAAGTTACCTATCCCAAAAATCATCAAGAAAAGAAATACAAAAATAAATAAATAAATAAATAAACATATGCATCTATCAACAAATAGATGACTAGGCCAAATCCTCACTTATTTAGGATATAATGATCACATATTTTTAGATAGGAAACTGCAAGATCTTATATACTTTATTGTGCTCATATCTTCTACTGACCACTTGCCCTGATTACAGAAATTTGTTATAAGAGGAAAAAGGGATATGATTATTTTAAAAAATATATACTAGTCCTTTAGGCATAAGCCTGAGAGCACGTACATGACAAGATAAAGCATCCTTAGCTCATTTTGACTTTAGGTAATTGCGTGCAATAACAATTGTACCTTATTCCACCTTATAACCAGGCTCAAGAATAATCAGATGGGTTTTTATTCAAAGGAACATTACTGTGAAACTGAGTCAGAAGGATCCTAACTTAACTGGAAGCCAAGGCTGTCCTCCCAACTCTTCTAGGTCCTAACCTCCACTTGTAACAATTCAGGATTGCATTTCTCTTGGTAGTTTGTGCCATATTCCTTTCAGATAGTGGATTTCTGATGATCTATCAGACAATTATACCTGAATTTAAAATTCCAAATAATATCAGCTACAGTCCCAAGAGATTTAATTTCAAATAAGAAATCTCATTGATTTATGCTTTAAGGATCACATGTCCTAAATAAGTATGGACTATAATCCATACTATCTTACATTTATAAACATTATTGATAAACAGTAAGAGGTTTATTCTAGAAAGTTCACAGCTTACCTTCAATTCTAAGTAGGTGGCTTAAATTCAACCTTACACATATCATTTAACTTTAAGATGCTCAATAACTATTTAAATCAAAACATGTTCAGGTATTAACCATATTCAAAGGGACAAAGACACAGATCACTGTTCTCAGAATCTCCCTAAACAAGGGGAATATCTTTAAAATGATTCAACATAACCAATTAAAACTCACATAGAACACAGAATATACTGTCCTAATTTCACATTAAAGAACCCTATCAGAATTTGTAGTGTCTGGCCTAGCTGTCTGGAGGATCTCTGATGGGCTTTGGCCCTAAGTGGAAAAGTGATGAAAGCAGGAGAGCGACCATGAGGATGGTCACAGAATGAGTCCAGAGTCTCTAGTTTGGTATCAAGCTCAAGCACACACACACACA
This sequence comes from Sminthopsis crassicaudata, assembly GCF_048593235.1. Lineage (NCBI taxonomy): Eukaryota > Metazoa > Chordata > Mammalia > Dasyuromorphia > Dasyuridae > Sminthopsis > Sminthopsis crassicaudata. Next base: position 462,303,430 of record NC_133619.1, on the reverse strand, counting down.
CACACACACACACACACACACACACACACACACACACTCTCCTCTCCAGTCCTCTCAGCCCTTAAATACCTTAGTATGACTACATCATTACAGCACACCGAGCATGTGCCAACTATAAAACCATTACATCACCAATATCTAATTTTCAATGTCAAGAGGGCACTTCTAACTTTACTTTGTTAAAGGATGAAAGCAAGACAAGATTCAGAAGACAGATAATATCTAAATAACTTTGTACCAAATTTCACAAAATTTATGCCACATGTCCAGCTGGGTTGACAAAATGTTAAAGCACAGCTCACAGTTTACCAGAGAATTTTGTTTTAATACCCAAATTTTTAAACTTAAAATCAAATCAAATATAGATTTAAACTTCTAATAACAACACTTCAATATCAATGCACACATTTCTAGAATCTTATACCAGGATAAACAAGTGCACAATTTTAGCATGCACTAGTTAATAATTATCTCATACAATTTCAGAATCAGAATTCTAATTTAAATACACACAGCCCCAAAATTTAAGATGGCAGAAAACTGCTCTGTCAAATCATTCTACAGGACTTTAAGGAATTGGTAGACTTATCTGCACTCAGAGACAGGACTGTGGGAACTGAGAGTAGATTATAACATAGTATTTTCACTCTTTTTGTTGTTATTTGCTTGCATTTTGTTTTCTTTCTCATTTTTTCCTTTTTGATCTGATTTTTCTTGTGCAGCATATTTGTGGAAATATGTATAGAATAATTGCACATGTGTGTAATATATATTGGATTACTTGCCATCAAGAGGAGGGGTGAGGGAAGGGAAGGAAAATATTTGGAACACAAGGTTTTGCAAGGGTGGATGTTGAGAAGTTTCCATGCATATAGTTTGAAAATAAAAAACTTTAATTAAAAATTAAAAAAAAAAAAAACTGGCAGACTTTAGAATCCTGGGGGGGAAAATTGGAGAACTTTAGATCCAGGTGTGCTAGTGTTGATCTATGGCCCAGTGACTAGCCCCCCATTCCAGAAATGCATGTTCAGGGACACAAGATAGGTTTTAAGAGCCAGCTACCTTAGGTAGTTCTGATGTGGGTTAAGATTCCTTTCTAATTCCCAATCCCCATGAATTCCAATGGGAGATATCCAGACTCTTCCAGCCCCCATTGGATCTTAGTTAACTTGGGCTGTCCTATCCCCCATTCTAATGATCTGCTCAGGTTTCCCAACCTCCACAAACAGCTTCCTCCTTATCTAAAAACCCATTGAATTCTATTCAAATTCTAACCCTGGATGAAACCCAGCCAGGAGCCAACCTGGGACTCTACCCATGAGCCCCTTCAAGATTACCAAAAGCCCTCATTATAAAAGAGGGAAACTGAAGTCCACTCTGCAGGAGTCCCAAACATGGCATCCTTACGCCGGCTATGTCAAGAGTTCCTGCCTGCCTGGTGCCAGCCCTGGCCCTGGTGTCTTTCTACCTTTAACCTTCTTCCAAACTCAAAATAAATATCTTTTATCAATCTAGATTTTTGGGTCTGTAAATTCCTTTACAGAGAACTCTTGTGCCACTACTAGACCTCATTTAACTGTGTATCCTTGTGTCAAATCCAAAGGGGTTGCAGGAGAGCTTTATTTGACTCCCTATACCCCGAACCTGCCACTAGACCTCAATTAACCCTAATTTCATTTAGGTATCCCTTACCTAATTCTCATCAGTTCCTTTCTCATGGCTCACAGTACCTTGTTCTCTTCGATGAAGGATTCATCCAATCTAACCAAAAGGAAATAAAAGCATCCTTATGGATTCTCCCAACTTATTTATTTCAAACTTTTCTTAGAAGACTTATCTCTTGAGACAAATTAATTCTCTATCTTTACTAGTCCACTAAGTTTTTGCTTTCTCTAAGTGTCTCTCTTTAGGAATTTTCCCCATTTGAATAAGAGTTCCTGAGCTGAGTCCAAGGACTACCTGAGAACACTTTGGAGGGCACCTGCCCAAGAATTTGGTATAAGAGACATACCTAACAAACAGGAAATATCCCAGAAGGAACCCCAAAATCTGTGTGAGAAAATGATTTTTACCCAAATTAAAATAAGTGATTCTCAGAGTAAAAGCAAAAAAGGATTTATTACTATCTCTAAAGAAAGGACAAATTCTAACAGAGAAGATATCAGTATAAGGCTGCAAATACAGAATTATAGAGACTCTAATACAGAAGTCCTTGCTTCACTTATAACTTTTTTTTCCCAATAATTGGGGATTTCTAATATACCCAAAGACTAAATACATACCCCAGAAACAAAGAATACTAGCCAATAACACTATTTTCCATATTAAGTAATTAATGTTAATGAAAAATTGAGGGAAGGGAAACAGGAAGGAAATGTTTGTTTATCTAAGATAACTGAACTAGGTGGATAGAGCACCAGCCCTGAAGTCAGGAAGACCTGAGTTCAAATTTGGTCTTAGACACTTAACACTTCCTAGCTTTGTGACTGAGGCAAGTCACTTAACCCCAATTGCCTCAGGAAAAAAAAAAAATCAAGGCAAAGCTGCACAAAATAATCAGCTTTATTGTCTTCTTCAGTCATTGAATTCCAGTGGCAAGACAAAAGTCAAGGCTATTACTACTGGCCTGGGATGCAATGGATGTTGGCTTATCTAAACTAAGGTCTTTTCTAAACCTCAGTTTGTCTACAGCAATGCCCATTCAATACCTGATATATAGGTAAGAATTAAGAGAAAAAATGGCTTATTATCTCATCATAAATTATCAACCTGGCAGTGGAACCAGACCCTTTCTTTCTGGTTGAAAAAAAAATGTTATTTACACTCATTATAAGCCATTAAAACCTAAACAATGAGCCACAGAGACTTAGCTTTGGGGGGATAGCCCATTATTTGCTAGTCAATGAAAATTGAAGGGATTTCATTTTAAGGATTTAGTTCTATTTGAAAGATCATCTAGAGACTCTTTTAAAACCATTAATTTTTTAAAGTCTATTTTTTAGAGCTGTATTTCAGGAAATGATAAATGAAAACTGCATTGAACAAAAAGTAGACTGTCCCCAACTTGTGGAAAAAAATCTAGTCTCTCAATGCTCCAAAATAGCCTACAAAGCTTCTCATTCTGTTCTTTTCCTCCTCCTCTGAAATTGTTGAACCTTCCTAAGATATCTTTGGGTGCACTGGAGTTAAATTTCTTTCTTAAAGAACATATCTTAAACCATATCTTATTTACATTGATTAACCAAAAATAGGTCCCAGGCCAAGCCCCAGTTGGTCTTTTTTTTTTTTTTTTTTTGACTCAGAGTGAAAATAAATAGCACACATTTTTGCTTTGACCAGAAACCTTAAGAGTCTTTCACTCCCAAATTTATTTTACTATTTTTTTGACTGGACAAAGAGAAGATTCTTTGCCTCAATTGTATCTAGCCTTAATCACTGAATAGGTGTGTCTTCAATCAAATTGAGATCTGTTCAAAACCTTATCTTAAAAAGTACAAGGCTTCCTAGCTGTGTGACCCTGGGCAAGTCACTTAACCCCAATTGCCTCAGGGAAAAAAAAAAAAAAAAGATACAAAGTCTCCCATTTCATTCAGGGCCATCTCCAGTAATTCTGATCTATGCCTGGTCACAGGACAGATGGTTCTGGAGGGGAAAGTGATGCAGGTAACCTTGCACTGCCCTCCCTCACTTATGTCATCACCTCCTTGAAGATACTCCTTTAGAAGGAAGAACAAACAACAATGTAAGAATATGGCACCCCATGTGGGGAAGAGGGACACATGATGAAAGGCTGTCCTTGTGTGCAAAGGAGGAGGAACAGACTTCTCTAGCCTCATCTTCCCCAAACTCTCTCCAGGAGAGATTTTCATTCCTGCCCTGTGCTTTTATATAGGATTAATTTTGGCAGTCTGTAAGCCCTCAGTTCTTCTAAGGTGGAATTATCCAGGGAATGGTGTGATCATTACCTTCTTGGCCTGTGCTTTTGTCTGACAGCTACCACAAGAGCTCTTCTCTATGATCCATGACCAGGGTCCCCTACTCCATCTATAAAATATGAATTTTAGCATTTACCTCCCAGGGTTGACTGAGTTGAGTATTAAGAACTTATTACACTGCCAGCAACTATAGTGAGCATTGGAGAAATAAAGGTAAAAATAGTATTTTGCCTTCAAGGAGTTCATATTCTAATGGAGGAAACAACTATGTAACAAACAAAATAGAGACAATACACAATATAAACAGGATAAATTTGATATAATCTCAGAGGGAAGGCAGTAACAAATAAAGGAAACTTGGAGCCTGCCCACTCCATTTGTGTATGGGGAATGGGGGAAGGAGAAGAAAGAGAAAGAGAGAGATTGATCTAACCCGGATAATGCTCTGCAAACTATACAACATCTCATCACTAAAAGGAGCCATTAAATATCTGTTGTCCAGCCAGTCATCTTGACTTTTCTATTGCTTCTGGACTTTGATGACTCTGGAAAAGACTGAGTCAGCTGATGATTCTGCAGATAACTTGAAAGTAGAAAGAATGTAGCATGACAGCATTTAAAAAAAAAAAATCTCATGACATGGTAAAAGTAAAAGTGAACAAAATATAATTAATAAGATATATGTACTTGAGTTAAAAAAAATCAGCTGTTTACAAGTGCAGGAGGGGAGAAATGTGCCTGCAAAACAGCTGTTGAGTGAAAGCTTAATCAGTAATCAACAGAATGTCATGGCAACCAAAAAGCTAATGCTATCCTAGTCTAAATTAAGAGATAGCATTCAAAATAAAGTAGGTAAAAATTCTACTATAATCTGCCCTGATGAGATCACATCTAGATTATTGTATTTAGTGCTAGCTAGGAGCTGCATTTTAGGAAGAATACTGAAAACCTAGTGTTCTATCTAAAGAGGTTGGCTACTAGGAGATAAAATAAGATATTCAGTAATCCTTTGAAGAATCATTCATATTTAGTTTAGGTAACAGAAGAAATAGGCAGAGGTCATTAAAATAAGTCTCAGACTTTTGAAGTACTATTAGGAGGAAGACGGAATAGACTTGTTCATATTGGCCCTTGTGACAGAAACTGGTAACTGCAGAAAGAAATCAACCCATGCAAAGTACTTAATAAGTGCTTCTCAGATTCTATAATAAGGAATGGGACAATAAAAGAGCTTTTTGCAGTCCTCAGTAAATTTTTCCCATTAAGCATAGATGAAGCATATCTCAAGAGGGTACTAAAATAATTTCCCAATATTGTTGATATATTGCTAACTTAGAAATTTTCAATACAGAGAACTCAGTGCAGCCTTGGAGTCAGAATGGATCAGGTAGCTTTGGTCTGGAAGTGATTATGCATTGCCTTTTTTTCTTTCTTTTTTTTTGGGTTAGTGTAGTAGATTTTTTTATAATAGCTTTTTATTTTTCCAAATACATGCAAAAGTAGATTTCAACATTCACCTTTGCAAAACCTTGTGTTCCAATTTTTTTCTTTCCTAGACGGCAAGTAATCAATTCTTCTAAACATATTTCTATATTCATCAATGCAATAGCTTTTCTTAATATATGGAACTGACCTTCAATTGAGGGTATTTAAGAAGTTCTGTTTAGCTTTCCTGATGTTACATAGGCTGATAAAGCAACAATAAACAGCCCTGTTACTTTGGAAATATTTTTTCATAAGGCTTAAGAAAGTCAGCCTTAGGTAAGCCTCTGTGATATAATGTAGTCTAGGTGACCTAGGATTTCCCCTCTATTTATTTTGTGTTTATGTATTGTTATTATTTTAAACTTCCTCGAAAGCTATAAGGAGCCTTAGTATAGTTTGTGTTTTTTCTTACTTTGGCTGTCTCCACACTGTGCTTATGCTATACCAAAGGATTGGGAAAGTTATACCATATGGGTATAGATGAGATGACAATCCAGATTCAGTTTCAGGCTGGAAAGAGCTATAAGATCCCTTGCCATTTTCTACTATTATGGTTGAGAGAGTCACAGATATAACCCTATATGTGATCTTTGAGGAATGAAGGCGAATGTAAAGATATCTCAGAACAGGAGAAAGGCAAAACATTATTTATTTATTTATTGAAATGAAAAACAAACAAACAAACAAAAAAACAACAACAAAAAACCAAAAACCAAAAACAAAAACAAACAAAAACCAAAACAACAACAACAACAACAACAACAACAACAACAACAACAACAACAACAACAACAACAACAACAACAAACTGTTCTCCAAACTGTTTTGTTTTGTTTTGTTTCTCTCCATTATTTATACAGGTGGTGTGAGTGGTGCATACTCCTTTCTAAAAAATACACAGAGCAGGAGGTTATCATTTGATCAGTTAATCACTTACTTGATTATGTGGGATGAAGTTGTATTATTTGGTCTCTAGAAGGCACTCTTGCTACCTTGAATATCCTTTTCCCCTTTCTTCTCTCCAAGAAATCCAAAGCTCTGAGAAACCAAGTATGATTGAGCTAGTCTTATGTTCAGTAGGGATATACTGGGAGAACTATCTAGAAACTTGACCTTTAATTCATGGGATCTAATAATTTATTTTTAATAATCATGTGATTTAACATAATAATGTAACCCAGAAACCCAAACAAACAATAAAACACTAGACTTTTGAATAGAAAGCTGCAAGATCTTTTCAGCTTGTAAACTTTTCTTATTGTACACTTCTCATGTTTCTACCTATTTCTAGCTTAGTTGGGTAAGATAAAAGAAGACAAAGATTCAGCAAATTTAAAATTTGTAGAGATTTCATTAGTAAGTGCTCTAAGAAAAAACAAAACAAAAAGTAAATAGTCATGTCAAATGGCATTTCATTTGATTTTTATCACAATGGATTTGTTTCAAATAACTGTTGGCCTCTAAGGTTTTGGTCTTTCCCTGCAGAACCAGAGGATAGCTTTTCTCAGTCTCTGTAGACTTTCCAGTTGTCTACCTTCCTCTGTTGCCACTCATCTTCAATTTTAAGCATTTGATTGACTCCAACCTCAATTCATTTCTCTCTCTTTCTCTGTTTCTCTCTGATTCTGTTCATCTCTGTCTCTGTCTTTCTATCTTTAGCTCTGTATCTTTCTTTGCATATGTGTGTGTGTGTGTGTGTGTGTGTGTGTCTGTCTGTCTTTCACTGTTCACAAACACCAAGGGAAGACTGGGGGTTTCCTCCTCCCTTCTAGACATTTGTAAGAATTACCTAACATGATGTTTCAAGTATCTCTCTCTCCCTTTTTTCTTTCTATCCTATCCCCAGTGATAATTGGTCAGGAATCTTATAGATGTCTGAATTCATATTTGGGAAGTAAGAGTTTGACTAGCTAATCTTTGGAGGTTCTTGTTATTGAATTTCATGAAAGTACTTTGAAAATGTTATGCAAAATATTGTTATCAACCTTATTATAAATTGAGATATGTGCCAACTATTTCTTATTTAATATTCCAGAGATAATTTTATTATATTGTATTTTAAAAATAAAACAGATTAGGGAATTTTTTTTAAATAAGAAATTTTTATGTTTTTATTTATAAAATGTTTCACATCAAAATGTCTTTAATAAAGATTTGGGTGGTTGGTTTGCACAGAGAACATCTTGTATCAGAAAACTACCCATTTAGAGCCACACATAGCCAGAATTTAGCTTGTTTGATTTGTACAATTGTACTTTCTCATTGAAGAATAGCAAGGGCTGTTTTACCTAATTCTTTATGAACTGCAATTGAGTAACAGTGTAGTATCCTGTAGATTGTGACCCATTTAAGAAAATAAATGAAGACATGATTGTTCTCTTCACTTTATATAAAAGCATCCACAGCAGGGTTTCTTTAAATATGGACTCCCTGGGGCACTTAAAATATAATTTTAGCTCTACAGTTTTAATTTAGGTACAGTATCCTGGGAACAACTACTATGAAAAACACTTCACTTCAATAGCCACACAGGGTGGTTCTGTATTTAGGTAGATCCCTTACTTATGTCCTTCCAGCACAGCTGCTTGCAGGAGAGAATCACTTTAAGGTAATGGTAAGCTAAGCTACAATACAGTTTTATATATAGTGTGTCTATATCCACCATGAGGACAGAGTTAATTTTATCATGTACTAGCCTTGGAATCTGAAACAAGAGTTCAAATCCAACCTTTGACACTTTCAGCTGTAAATACAAGATCCTATTTAAACATAAGCTAAATTATGCTATGGCACAGACTAGAGATTTCCTTTACTGTCCTTGGATCTGTCCCATTGCAAATCAAAAGACCAATGCAAATAAATAATATGTATATATTTTCTGATGAGTGGTTTGTGAGACATGAAATTAAAAATCTCCTCAATCCCAGACTACTTTTCCAAAGATTTTTTTTTTTTTTTTTTTTTTTTTTTTACATTACTGCCTGTAAAGGGCTAGAACTGAGCAATACACTTGGATAATGAAGCACGTGAGGCTAAAAGCCAATTGGACAGTTCCCTATTAACTTGTTTGAAGGTTGACCCTCCCCAGCTGTTCTGAGCTGACTTGATTGGTGGGACAAAGAGAGGGGAAGTGACATGTGTGGGAGGAATAGGAGGCGGGAGAGGAATTGAGATGAAGGAGCTGATTCAGTCTCTCCAAGAGTTTGAGGGAGGAAGGTGCATGTGAGGTTGTTAGGCCTAACTCCCTGACCTTGACCAAAAAAGATCAAGAATAAAGACATTTAGTGATCCTGACTCCGGCTGATTTCTGGGAAGATAGAATTCCAGCATTTGGCACCCAATGTGGGACAGACACTCTACTTCCACTGAAGTCCTCAGGTGACCAGGATATTAGGTGAGTATTCTAATAGAAATAAAGACTAAACCAGCAATCTCTAGTAGCTGAGATGGGGCAGGTGTTAGCTAAAAATATTCCCTCGTGCTCAGCCAACCCAGATACAGCCCCTGCTCCTGCTCCAGCCTCCCCTAGTAATAATCCTATAGAGGATATAATTAAGATAATTGACAAGAAGAGTTTACTTGTAACCAGCCCACAAATGGATAGTCTCTTAGACTCATTGAATTGTAGGTCCCCTTGGTTCTTAAAGGAAGAAAAACTAAGCATAGATAACTGGAAGCTAGTAGGACTTGAAATGAAATAATTTTATGCAAAAAAAAAAAAAAATGGGCTTTATTCAATTACCGCAGAGGTATTTTATATATACAACATGATTCAATTAGACTTAAGCTATCGAGCAAGTTATAGGAGAAGGAAAAGGGAACAGAGGAGGAAGTGTGAGGAACAAAAGATGAGGAATTAGGGTGTGTTGACTCTGATTGTCCTGAAGAGACTTCAATCCCGCCTAGAGAGCAGATTATTGATCAGCTCATATCAACTCCACCTTCAGGGATGGAAAGACTAGGAGTAGTGGGAGGCACAGTGATATCATCACCACTTCCCCCCCCCCCCTAGCAATCACCAACCCCCATAACTAGATTACAGAAAGGGCTTATTGAAGCTATCAAAAATGGAAAAGAAATAGATAATGATTTCAAACTTCAAATTTTTCCCATGATTCAACAGCATAATTCTGGAAAGTCAGGTCAAGAAAGTAGAAGATATGCTCCTTTTAATATGGATGTCCTTAAAGACCTGAAAAAAGCTTGCACTCTCTTTGGGGCTACATCAGATTATGTTAAGATGTTAATACACAATTTGGCTTATGAAGCCTTAACCCCTAGTGACTGGAAAGTCATTGCAAAGTTGTGCTTAGAATCTGGACAAAACTTGTTGTGGTTTTCTGAATATAATGAGCTCTGTAGGATTCAAGCCCAACAAAATAGTCAAAGTGGAGTTAATACTTCAATCACCTGTGACCTACTAACAGGTGTAGGTTCTTATACAGATGCTTCAGTACAGATTAATTACTCCATAACAGCATATGAGCAAATTGCTGCTGCTGCTATCAAAGCATGGGCTTCTCTCCCCAGTAAAAACAACAAGGGTGAGACCTTCACAAAAATTGTACAAGGACCAAATGAACCATTTGCTGATTTTGTGGCACATTTGCAGACAGCTGTTATACTGACTAATGGTGAAAATAAAGTAACAGACACTTTGGTAAGGCAACTTGCTAGAGACAATGCCAATGAGGTTTGTAGAAGGATTATACTAGGACTACATAGGGATTCTCCTTTAGAGGAGATCATAAGACGCTGTGCCACAGTGGGCACAAATACTTTTTATAGCCAGGCTATGGTGCAGACTTCCCAAGATCCCAATATAGGAAGACAGGGTCCCTTTTGGCAAGGGACTTCCAGAGAGACTCGTCAATGCTTTCAATGTGGTAAAGTAGGCCATCTGAAAGTTCAATGTTGGCATAGAGACAGAGTGAGAAAGCAGGCTGGGAGAACAAGACCCAAAACCCCATGTCCAAAATGCAACAGAGTGTATGATGTCATTGGGCATCAGAGTGTAGACTGATTCAGGGAAATGGGATGAGGGGCTCAGCTCCAGGGCCCCAGGCAAAAAAACACTTGGGGCATGATGGCAGCCAATACCACACCCAGAGAGTGCCTAAAAGTCCAATACCCAGACATGACCAATCAGCCAGGAAGCCATCTGAGGGGAGAAAGGAATTACACACTCAGTCTGCCAGGAAGCAACATGATGGGAGAAAGGGACTACAATTAGGGAGGATAGTGTTGTATGCAGCTGGGGCAACTGAGATACCCCCTGGAGAGGTGAAATCTGTTCCTCTCCAACCTATCGATCTCTTGCTTCCAGGGCTTGACCATTTCACCTCCTGAGAGTACTTATACAACAGTGTCTATCCATACACTGATGTGGGAAATTAGGGAATGTGTAGATAATATCCCAGTCACTAGCACAGGTAGACAATGTGTGGACTTATCAACCAGGGGAAGTAGTAGCATCGGGTTTGTTGATACAGACTCCTAATAAGCAACCTGGTGATAGTCACCCACGTTCTGACTCCAAGCAGAAAAATCCAGGAATATACTGGGACGGCAGCTGTGGCAGCTGACTGACCTATGCTCACCATCTATATAAATGGCTATCATTAGAAGGACTGGTGGACACAGTTGCAGATCACACAGTCATTAGAGATGCCAACTGGCCCAGTCACTGGCCAAAGACTAAGGCAGGCACCTACATGCCTGGGCTAGGAGGATCAATAGCAGCTGAAGTAAGTGCTACCCCTTTAAGATGGATATTTGAAGGTGAAACAAGAATTTTTACTCCTTTTATAGTTGAAAAAAGCCCCATCAATCTATGGGGAAGAGACATTTTACAACAATTAGGGTTAAAAATGAGTACTTCCATTTTTTTAGGCAGGGCTGCTGTTGAAGGCCTGTCACCCACTTTCACCTGTTCCTATCCAATGGAAAACTGATACACCAGTGTGGATAGAACAGTGGCCCTTAGATAACAATAAAATTCAGGCCTTACTAGATATAGTACAGGAACAACTTGATCAAGGACACTTACAACCTTCTCTAAGTCCTTGGAATTCCCCAGTATTTGTTGTAAAAAAGAAATCTGGAAAATGGAGGATGTTGACTGATTTAAGAAAGGTAAATGAACAAATGGAAACTAAGGGAACTCAACCTGGACTTCCATCTCCTACTCAGTTGCCTAGAGAAAGGCCTCTGTGGGTTATAGATATTAAGGATTGTTTTTATTCTATCCCTCTAGATAAGGAGGATATGAAAAGATTTGCCTTTTCAGTGCCCAGTGTTAACTTAGCTGACCCTTATAAAAGATATGAATGGACAGTTTTGCCACAGGGAATGAAAAATAGCCCTAATATGTGTCAAATGTATGTTGCTGCTGCTCTTACTCCAGTAAGAAAAGCATTTCCTAAAGTAATGTTATTACATTACATGGATGATATATTGGGATGTGCACCTGAGGAACAAATGTTAGAAGCATGTCTACAAAAAAAAAACACATAGAAACACTAAGGAATTATAAATTGCACATAGCTTCAGAAAAAAATTCAAAGACATTCTCCTTTTCAATATTTAGGATATGAAATATAGCCTAAGATGCTTACAGTACAAAAACTCTCCTTAAGAACAGAGAAGCTAAACACCTTAAATGAATTCCAGAAATTGATAGGAGATATCCAATGGATGTGTCCTGTGCCAGGCATGGCTACCTGTCAATTGCAACCATTATATGACATTTTAAGGGAAGACAATGCTTTAAATTCACCATGCCAGGGCGGAGCCAAGATGGCTGAGAAGAAACACATGACTCTGTGAACGTCCTTACTCCCTCACAACCAATTAGATAAATCAGCCTCAGAAATAGCACTGGACTGATAGATACCACAAGGACTGGAAGCAAGACTTACCAGCTGAAGAGAATCAGGAGTTTCAACAGAAAAGGTCAGTTCCCAGGGGAGGAAGAAGAGAGGCCAGCACAGACGGCTGGGTGCTAGCATACGCCAATTGCGCTGGGAAGGGCTCTGGGATCAGAGAAGCCACTGAGATAAAGGAATCTGGCACAGGCTGTTAGCTTTTCTCTGCTTATAATATAGCAGTTCAGAAGAGAAATCTAAACTACTTTTAAAAATTCAGATAGATTAGATTTTCCCAGGTCTGGGGGGTGACACAGCAGATCTCGGCACCAGGTAGATTTTCCCAGGTCTGGGGGGTGACACAGCAGATCTCGGCACCAGGGGTTGTGGCCTCAGCTCCCACCTGAGACTAGTTAAAGAGATTGACAAGTGGGCGGATACGGCCCAAGGCAACACAAACTGCCTAGCTTAGCTGGAGGGTGTGGAACTCAGCTCCGGAAGTCCCAGAGAAGCTGAACCTTTGAACTAGGGACCTTGGTTTCTGGTAGACACTTCCAGTTTGAGTGCAGGGGCTTTTCAAATCACCTGCTGTAGACATCCACGCCCCACCGGGAAGCATAGGCTGGGCTTTGTGCCTTCTTTACTGTTCAGTGTCAAACATCAGGGAAGCAGATAGAACAAAACGCCCTCAAGGCACAGCAGTGCTAGTCACCTCTGAGGCACTTCCAGGGAGGGGGTGGGGAACTCTCTCCTAGAGCTCTATCTTAGCTCAGGCACAAGAGCCACTGCATCCATCCAGTCTGGGAGGAAGCTGGTAAAGAAGTAAATAAGTAATTTCCTACCCCAGGGACAGACCCCAAAAGATTTTTTTAAGTATGAACAAAAAAGCCAGAAAAAAACATAGATTCCCTCTACACAAAGAGCAGGTATCCAACCCCGAGGAAGTTAACAGCAGAGAGTCAGCAGATAACAACCTAAAGGGGAACAATTCCTGCCCCCCATCACATAACTCTCTCCTAGAAGAAACTATTACAAAGTTAAGAGAGTTTGAAGAAAAATGGGGAAAGGAAAGGGAAGCTATGATAGAGAATAACAACGTCCTGAAATTGGAGTTGGAAAAAATAAAGAATTCACAGGAGATGCAGGGAAACAAAATTTGTGAATTAGAAAAGGTTAAAAAATCACAGGAAAGTAGGATTTCTGAATTGGAAAAGATAAAAAAGTGTCAAGAAAATAGAATTTCTGAATTGGAAAAAGAAAATAATTCTCAAAAAAAAAATTAGGGAAATGGAAAAAAAATCAATAGAGCAAAATAATTCATTTAAAAACGAAATTGGGCATTTACAAAAAGAACTAAAAACTGTGAAAGAAGAAAATAACTCCTTAAAAGTCAGGATGGAACAAATAGAAATGAATGATTCACAGAGAACCCAAGAATCAGTCAAACAAAACAAAAAAATGAGAAGCTGGAGAACAACGTCAAATACTTACTGGGAAAATCTATAGATCTGGAAAATAAATCTAGGAGAGATAATCTGCGGATCATTGGACTTCCAGAAAACTATGACCAAAAAAAGAGCCTGGATTCTATTTTACAGGAAATTATTAAAGAGAACTGTCCAGAGATAATAGAAACAGAAGGGAAAGTAGATGTGGAAAGAATTCATCGAACTCCTTCTGAAATAGACCCTAAAAAAAGAATACCACGGAATATTGTGGCTAAGCTGCAGAATTACCACACAAAGGAGAAAATCCTGCAAGCAGCTAGAAAAAAAAAAAAATAATTTAAATACCAAAGTGCCACAATAAGGGTCACTCAAGATCTGGCTGCCTCCACATTAAAAGATAGAAGGGCCTGGAACCTGATATTCCATAAGGCAAAAGATCAAGGACTGCAACCAAGAATGAACTACCCAGCTAAGTTTAGCATCTTTTTCCATGGAAGAAGATGGTCATTCAATGAAATAGAGGAATTCTATATGTTTCTAAGAAAAAAACCAGACTTAAACAAAAAATTTGATCTACATCCACAAGACTGAAGAGAAACAGAAAAAGGTACACAGAACCCTTGAGAACTGTAACTCTGTTGTGGGTATATAAAAAGTACTCAAGGATAATTTGATTCTACTGATATAAAAGAAAAAAAGGGGGGTGTAGTAAAGGGAAGGAGGTCATTTCATAAACAGGGGAAGGAATGATAAAAAGAGGGAAACTACATCCCAGGAAGAGGCATAGAAAATACACCATATCTGAGGGAATTTAGTGAGGGGGAAAATCATTGTGTGAATCTTACTCTCATCAGGAGAGGCTCAAAGAGTAAATAATTAACATATTGGTTTTTCAGAGAATTTTCTCTCACCTTACTAAAAGGGGGGAGAGGAAAAGGGAAAAGGAAAAGGAGAATAAGTGAAGGGACTTGGAGGGAGGGGGGAGGGATACTAAAAAAAAAAGGGAGGGTTGCGCGTCAAAAGGGAGGTCTGTAAATTAAATATCGGGGAGGGGGATCAGGGGGGTCAAGGGAAAAAGCATAATCTGGGGATAATATGATCGCAGGAAATACAGAATTAGTAATTTTAACTGTAAATGTAAATGGGATGAACGATCCCATCAAAAGGAGACGGATAGCAGATTGAATAAAAAAGAAGAACCCTACAATATGTTGTCTACAGGAAACACACTTAAAGCAGGGAGATACATACAGAGTAAAGGTAAAAGGTTGGAACAGAGCCTATTATGCTTCAGGTAAAGCCAAAAAAGCAGGGGTAGCTATCCTTATCTCAGAACAAGCAAAAGCAGAAGTAGATCTCCTTAAAAAAGATAAGGAAGGAAACTATATCCTGCTGAAAGGTAGCATAAATAATGAAGCCATATCAATACTAAACATATATGCACCAAGTGGTATAGCATCTAACTTTCTAAAGGAAAAGTTAAGAGAATTGCAAGAAGAAATAGACAGTAAAACTATAATAGTGGGAGATCTCAACCTTGCACTCTCAGAGTTAGACAAATCAAACCACAAAACAAATAAGAAAGAAATTAAAAAAGTAAATAGAACATTAGAAAAACTAGGTATGATAGACCTTTGGAGAAAACTGAATGGCAATAGAAAGGAATATACTTTCTTCTCAGCAGTTCATGGATCCTATACAAAAATTGACCATATATTAGGACATAAAGATCTCAAAATTAAATGCAGGAAGGCAGAAATAATAAATGCCTTCTTCTCAGATCACAATGCAATAAAAGCTACATTCAGTAAAAAGTTAGGGGTAAATAGACCAAAAAGTAATTGGAAATTGAACAATCTCATCTTAAAGAATAAGTGGGTGAAACAGCAAATTATAGAAACAATTAATAATTTCACCCAAGATAATGACAATGATGAGACATCATACCAAAATTTGTGGGATGCAGCTAAAGCGGTAATAAGGGGAAATTTTATATCTTTAGAGGCTTATTTGAAGAAAATAGAGAAAGAGAAGATTAACGAATTGGGCTTGCAACTTAAAAAGCTAGAAAAAGACCAAATTAAAAACCCCCAAACAAAAATTAAATTTGAAATACAAAAATTAAAAGGAGAAATCAATAATATTGAAAGTAAAAACCTATTGAATTAATAAATAAAACCAAGAGTTGGTTTTATGAAAAAGCCAATAAAATAGATAAACCTTTGGTAAATTTGATCTGAAAAACGAAAGAGGAAAATCAAATTGTTAGTCTTACAAATGAAAAGGGGGATCTTTCCACCAATGAGGAGGAAATTAGAGAAATAATGAATTACTTTGCCCAACTTTATGCCAATAAATTTGATAACTTAAGTGAAATGGATGACGTCCTCCAAAAATATAGGCTCCCTAGATTAACAGAGGAGGAGATAAATTGCTTAAATAGTCCCATTTCAGAAAAAGAAATAGAACAAGCTATTAATCAACTCCCCAGGAAAAAATCCCCAGGACCAGATGGATTTACATGTGAATTCTACCAGACATTTAAAGAACAATTAGCCCCAATGTTATATAAATTATTTGAAAAAATACGGGATGAAGGAGTCCTACCAAACTCCTTTTATGACACAGACATGGTACTGATACCTAAACCAGGTCGATCGAAAACTGAGAAAGAAAATTATAGACCAATTTCTTTAATGAATATTGATGCTAAAATCTTAAATAAGATATTAGCAAAAAGACTTTAGAAAATCATCTCCAGGATAATACACTATGATCAAGTAGGATTTATTCCAGGAATGCAGGGCTGGTTTAATATTAGGAAAAATATTAATATAATTGACCATATTAATAATCAAATTAATAAGAACCATATGATCATCTCAATAGATGCAAAAAAACCATTTGACAAAATCCAACATCCATTCCTACTAAAAACTCTTGAGAGTATAGGAATAAATGGACTATTCCTTAGAATAATCAGGAGCATATATTTAAGACCGTCAGTAAGCATAATATGCAATAGAAATAAACTGCAACCTTTCCCAGTAAGATCAGGAGTGAAACAAGTTTGCCCACTATCACCATTACTATTCAATATAGTACTAGAAACACTAGCCTTGGCAATAAGAGCCGAGAAAGAGATTCAAGTAATTATAGTAGGAAATGAGGAAATCAAACTATCACTTTTTGCAGATGACATGATGGTATACTTAGAGAACCCCAAAGACTCAGCTAAAAAGCTACTAGAAATAATTCAAAATTTCAGCAAAGTGGCAGGATACAAAATAAATCCACATAAATCCTCAGCATTTTTATATATCACCAACAAAATGCAACAGCAAGAGATACAAAGAGAATTTCCATTCCAAACAAATGTTGAGAGTATAAAGTATTTGGGAATCCATCTATCAAAGAAAAGTCAGGATTTATATGAGAAAAATTATAAAACACTTGCCACAAAAATAAAGTCAGATTTAAATAATTGGAAAGACGTTCAGTGCTCTTGGATAGGCTGAGCGAATATAATAAAGATGACAATACTCCCCAAACTAATCTATTTATTTAGTGCTATCCCAATCAGACTCCCAAGAAATTATTTCAATGACCTAGAAAAAATAACAAAATTCATATGGAAGAATAAAAGGTGGAGAATTTCAGGGGAACTAATGAAAAAAAGTCAGAGTAAGGTGGTCTAAGTATACCTGATCTAAAGCTATATTTTATAGCAGCAGTCACCAAAACCATTTGGTACTGGCTAAGAAATAGAACAGTAGATCAGTGGAACAGATTAGATACAAAGGACAAAAAAGGGTACATCTATAGCAATCTAGTCTTTGAGAAACCCAAAGATACCAACATTAAGGATAAAAATTCATTATTTGGAAAAAACTGTTGGGAAAACTGGAAACTAATATGGCAGAAATTAGATATGGATCCACACTTAACACCATATACCAAGATAAGATCAAAATGGGTCCATGATTTAGGTATAAAGAGGGAGATTATAAATAGATTAGAGGAACAGAGAATAGTCTATCTCTCAGACCTGTGGAGGAGGAAGGATTTTATGACCAGAGGAGAACTAGAGATCATTATTGATGACAAAATAGAAGATTTTGATTACATCAAACTAAAAAGTTTCTGTACAAACAATACTAATTCAAACAAGGTTAGAAATGAAGTAACAAATTGGGAAAATATTTTTACAATTAAAGGTTCTGACAAAGGTCTCATTTCCAAAATATATAGAGAACTGACCCTAATTTATAAGAAACCAAACCATTCTCCAATTGATAAATGGTCAAAGGATATGAACAGACAATTCTCAGATGAAGAAATTGAAACTATATCCACTCACATGAAAGAGTGTTCCAAATCACTACTGATCAGAGAAATGCAAATTAAGACAACTCTGAGATACCACTACACACCTGTCAGATTGGCTAAGATGACAGGAACAAATAATGATGAATGTTGGAGGGGATGTGGGAAAACTGGGACACTAATACATTGCTGGTGGAGTTGTGAAAGAATCCAGCCATTCTGGAGAGTAATGTGGAACTATGCCCAAAACATTATCAAACTGTGCATACCCTTTGACCCAGCAGTGCTACTACTGGGCTTATATCCCAAAGAAATACTAAAGAGCGGAAAGAGACATATATGTGCCAAAATGTTTGTGGCAGCTCTTTTTGTTTTAGCTAGAAACTGGAAGATGAATGGATGTCCATCATTTGGAGAATGGTTGGGTAAATTATGGTATATGAAGGTTATGGAATATTATTGCTTGGTAAGAAATGACCAGCAGGAGGAATACAGAGAGGCTTGGAGAGACTTATATCAACTGATGCTGAGTGAAATGAGCAGAACCAGAAGATCACTGTACACTTCAACAACAATACTGTATGAGGATATATTCTGATGGTAGTAGAAATCTTCAACATAAAGAAGAGCCAACTCACTTCCAGTTGATCAATGATGGACAGAGGTAGCTACACCCAGAGAAGAAACACTGGGAAGTGAATGTAAATTGTTAGCACTAATATCTGTCTTCCCAGGTTACATGTACCTTCGGAATCTAATTCTTATTGTGCAACAAGAAAATGGTATTTACACACATGTATCGTATCTAGGTTATATTGTAACACATTTAAAATGTATGGGATTGCCTGTCATCGGGGGGAGGGAGTAGAGGGAGGGGGCGATAATTTGGAAAAATGAATACAAGGGATAATATTTTAAAAAATATATAATAAAAATTTATTTAAAAAAAATTTACCATGCCAGCTTACAAAAAAAGCTCAAGAGGCTTTGAGATAAGTTGAACTGGCTTTATCCAATGTGGTTGAAGGAGTCACTCAAAAACCCATGGAAATATCAGTTTTTGCTATGCAAGAGACACGCACAGCAGTCCTTCATCAAGGAGAGAGTGTGATAGAGTGGGTGAACCTCCCAGCACAACCAAAACAAAGCCTTATTTTTTACTCAGTGCTTGTGGCTAGAATTTTATTAAAGGCCATTAAAGGAGCAGTACAATTATCTGGGGTAAGACCTGATAAGATATACACCTTTTATACTAATGCACAAGTTAATGTGTGCTATGAAACCATCCCAGAGTGGCAAATTTTATTAGCCATGGCTCCAAATTTTACACATGCGTCTCCATTAAATATAACCAGACTGTGACATAATTGGTGATGGATTCTTGAAGAAAAGGTTTCTAAAGTTCCTCTTAAAGGACCAACTATCTTTACAGATGCATCCAAACATAATATTTGTGCTGTATATTCTCGTGACTTAACTAGAAAGACATTCAGTGCTCTTGGATACGCCGAGCGAATATAATAAAGATGACAATACTCCCCAAACTAATCTATTTATTTAGTGCTATCCCAATCAGACTCCCAAGAAACTATTTCAATGATCTAGAAAAAATAACAACAAAATTCATATGGAAGAATAAAAGGTCGAGAATTGCAAGGGAACTAATGAAAAAAAGTCAGAGTAAGGTGGTCTAAGTGTACCTGATCTAAAGCTATATTATATAGCAGCAGTCACCAAAACCATTTGGTATTGGCTAAGAAATAGACCGGTAGATCAGTGGAACAGATTAGATACAAAGGACAAAAAAGGGTACATCTATAGCAATCTAGTCTTTGAGAAACCCAAAGATACCAACATTAGGGATAAAAATTCATTATTTGGAAAAAACTGTTGGGAAAACTGGAAATTAATATGGCAGAAATTAGATAAGGATCCACACTTAACACCATATACCAAGATAAGATCAAAATGGGTCCATGATTTAGGCATAAAGAGTGAGATAATAAATAGATTAGAGGAACAGAGGATAGTCTACCTCTCAGACTTTGCAAGCATTAAACAGTATAAAATATAATAATAACAAAGATGAAGATAATAATTATTATTATATACTTGTTCATTTAAATGATATATCTTGAAAACTATATGAAGTAGCACAAGAATACACACTACATTAGTTTGTTACATATTTTATGTATCTGTTTTATAGTCTTGATATTGATGATAGATAAATTAGAAAAATAGACAACTATGCTCATTGTAATATCATGGAAATGTAGCTTATTAATCTTTAATATATACTTTTCTGCATTAGCTTCTGATAATTATACATACAGAGTTGCCATCTTTGTACATATTCTGTGTCATATATCTTCTATCTTACATTGTCTTAACACTAGAAATAGTAATACAGAATATTTCTGAGATTCCAATTTCCTATTAAATAATTTACCTAACTTCTCTAAATAGGTAAGAGTTTGGTAAAATTTCATTTATGGGATCCCTTTGGAGCTATGTAAGCAAGTTCTAGAAGATTCTATGTGCTTTTGCCCCAAGGTAGCATTAATAATTCAGGTCGAGACTTGAGGATTATGGATTTTAGCTCTGCTGTACTATTTTTTTTTAATCTTCCAAAATATCAACAGTTTGAGAAATGAGTCAAAAAGGGTTGATCATGTCTTTTGACTAATTTTTATATGCAACAAAAAAAAAAAAAAATTGAACTACACTGAACAGAATTCATCTTCATAGGAAGCCATTCATTCAACTTGAAGAAAGCCAAATAGTTTTTTTTTTTTTTTTATGTAATTTTTGTGAGTATTGTTTGCTCATTTTCTAAGGTTTTTTTTTTTTTTTTTCTCTTGACTTCATACTTTATGTTAGAGGTAGGCTCTGCTTACTTACGAGATGATGGTTGTTAGAATTCTTACAAGGTGATGTATACTGGAATGTATAGAGACAATAATTATCTAATTTAGCATGGTACTTAACAGTTCTCTAGTTAGGAAATGTATTTACTAAAATTCCATGAGATTCACACTTTTAAGAGAGCATACTTTGAAGGAGCTCCCACAAACTCAGGGAGTACTTACAAGCCCACTCTCTGGGAGGAGGAGTCAAGATTTCATTCCAACTTTGACATTTGTGCTGGCTGGAGATATTGGGAGGATAAGAGGCTGGAGACGAGAGGACAAACCTTTGGATACAGAGACATTCAGACAAGAGCTCTTGAGGAATCAAGGAGAGAGGAAGGCCTCCAGAAAACTAGCCAAGCCCCAACTGAAGGAGACCAGACTTGAAGGAGAAAATAAAGAATTTGGAGATAAGATTTGGAAAGAGTCAGTGAAGGACTTTAACTCCTGGCTGCATTTTGGGATTATTGAACTAAACTGAAACTAAGACTGATCCCAGAAGCTCCCCAAGAGATCTGCTCACAGAGAATGATTACAATTTAGAGAACAGAACATCCTGCTGTTTTCACAACTAGTTTTTGATGCTTGGAATTTTGGTTGGTGTGATCTGGAAAAAGATGTGGTCATTGCTCTCTTGATGTATCTTCTGGTTTTTATGCAGAATGGGAACTTGCTTTCACAACCACAATCCTTTTCCTCCATGGAATTGTAGGGCAAAACTAGGTCCCTTGGTCCATTGAAATGGTAAGTCCTCTTTTCTGCCCTAGAACTGTGACCTAGATTGAGTAATGGGCATTGAAGTTCTCAAATGTCACCTGGTCCTATTCCCAGTTCTAGCCCAGAGCCCCTTCTGATATTTTTCTTACTAAATGTTTAATTTCCTTAAAAGCAGTGAGAGCTTAGGGTACTGCCACCATCATGACCACTGCTTCCATTGTTTCATTCACCAAAGTCCACAGTTGGTTTTGCTATCACATTTTGCTCCTAGACCCATTCTCTACTATCCTAAATTTTCCTGGACTGGAAAAATGTCTCATCTAGATCTTTTGTTGCTTATAACACTTTAGAATTTCCTTGATGTGCTATTTTATTTAGAGGGGAATGTTGGGGAAGTTTATTCAGGATGATTATTTCAGTTTACCATTTTTTTCTCTACTTTCTCCTCATAACTCTTTTATATTTTGATTTGTGTTTCACATATATACAGACAATTCTAACTTCATAAAAGATCTTGTGTAACAAAACAAAACAAAACCAAAAAAACCAAAATGAAACCAATAATAAAATTCTCACAGTCTTTCACATCTGTACCATTTTAACACTTCTATTTTTTTCTAAATGAAGAGGAATTGATTTCTTCCATTTTCCACCACACCTTCAAAAAACAAATTTCTCATAACAAATGTTTAGTCAAGCAAAACAAATTCTCCCAATACTTGTGCACACATAAGTAAAAACATGTCTCATCACTCATCTCAAATTTATATCTTCTCTTTAATAGATAGAAGATTTTCAAAATTGGTTCACTGAAATCCTAAATAATCACTGTACTTACTGATCATTGTTTTCAAAGATTTCAAAGTATATTTTCCCCATGTTGTCATTATATGTATTGTTTTTCTAGTTTGTCTCATGTCATTTTTCATGAGTTCATTTTTTATTTTGATATTATAAATTGTTCTTCTGGATGTGTTCATTTGACTCTGAGTTACTTTATATAAGTCTTTCTATGTTTTTTTGAAAGCACTTATGTCCTCATTTTTTACAGTACACTGGTGAGCTATCATATTAACTCAGCCTTTCTTCAGATTAGAAGCTGTGGAAAATCAAACAGAAATCCCAGAGGTTCAAGGATCTGGAATCACCTCAAGATTTATTAGGAACATCTTCTGATCAATCACATAGATAACAGTTACAGTCTCCATAAAGGAAGCTAAGAAATTTAATGAGATTTCTATAATTTTCATGAGAATTTATTAGCTAGACTTTAAAAGAGAAATATTCAGTTAAGACTTTTTGTTCTTAAATGATTTTTCCTGATATCCCACGTTCAGTTCCATTATGGCAGAATGAATAATGAATTGCTGTAATCCTCTCATGTTCACTGCTGGCTGCTGGACAACCATAAAATAGAGGTTCTGGAGTTTGAGAACCAAGAAGAATAGAAGTTGAAATGATCCTTCAGCCCAGGAAACCTGGAAGATTGGCAGGATGGGTAACTTTCATGCTAATAATGGAGTGGGGGAGGAGAGGTGTAAGGCAAACAACACGGAAGCTCCCCAGCAATCCAACAGCAAGCCCTACCAAAGCAAATCAGCAAGAGAGCCTAAGCCTCAGGGTGGTGGAACAGATCATGCCAGCAGCAGGATCTACTACATACCTTTACAAGACCAGGGGCTCCCACAGAGTCTAGCACAACACTTACCATGTAGCCTTAGGTAGCTCCAGGCAATTAGGCATCCTCCTCCAAGAGCCTCACTACAACCTCAGCCAATTAGGAATCCTCCAGAGGGAATATTACCAAGGTTTTAGGCATAGCCCCAGAAAATTAAGATTCCTTCAGTGGCCAGAACAACAATACTTCAATGTACATTAGGGAACAAAGCAACACCTCAACTAGCCTTAGCACATACCAGATACCCTGGTTAAAATTCTAACTCAACACAAGGTAAACTGACAGACTCCTATAGCCTTTAGTAACATCAGACATACACATCCTCTCCTACCACCTACAGTCAACACCAAATATGAGGATCCTTCTTGAAGCTCAAGGGAACAATAGTGAAGTGCCAGATAAATATCCAGGGCCTGTAACTATTGTTATGTACAACAAATCTGAAATCCTATTCCTTCCTCCTGGGGAGCAGAGATGAAATATGAAAGGGAAAAAAGAAAGAGAAAGAGAGGGGGGGAGTGTAGAGGGTTACAGACAGTGGGGAAAGTCTGGGTGAGGTATAAGACCCTTCAGCCAAGAGGGAACCTGCTAACAATGTCTGGTTTGGCTCCCCATCTTCCCTAAGGGCTCTCACCCTTCCTGAGAAGTCTGGGGGCAGTGATAATCTATTGTGATTGAAGCAGAGTGATACCAGGTGGCAAGTTATTTATGTGGTCCCTCAGGCACAGTATATACTTAAGCACATGCCCAGTGTTTTTGTTACTTAAGGGTATGAGGGTCTAAAAAGGGGAAAGTCCTTGAAATGAACGGACTCCATTTTCCCACCATCCTCAGGAGTCATCACTTCTCCATTAACACAATATATTTTAATCACCTAAGCATGGGGGCCTAGAAAGCATGGTACGTTTTATCACCCCAAATTGGGGTGACAAAAGTAGAAAGTAGGACACAACAGGGAAGGGAGGAGAGGAGAAAAAGGAGTAAAAAACAAACCACAAAAAAAGCAATAACAATAATAACAGTAAGAAAGAATCTGACCATAGAAAGTTATTGTGGTGACATGGAAGACCAATATATAAACTCAGAAGAGGATTACATTGTCAAAACAAATGGAAAAAAAACCTCAAATAAAAAGGGCGATTGGTCACACTCCCAGAAAGAACTCAGGGGAGATTTCAAAAAGGAGCTTAAAGTCATATAAAAGAGGTAGAATATTGGGGAAAGAAATGAGAGTTGATGTGAGAGAATTATGAAAAATAAGTCAATTGCTGTTTACAAGTTAAATTGGCCAAATGAAAAAGAAAATTTAAAAACTCATTGAAGAAAACAAATACCTAAAAATACAGTTGCTCAAATGGAAAAAAATACAAAAACAGATTGAAGAAAGTAGCATCTTAAAAGCTAAATTTGGACAAGAGGGAGCTAATGACTCTATGAGATATCAAGAATCAGTCAAACAAATTAAACATAATTGAAAAATGGAATAAAAAATAAAATGCCTCATGGGGCAAACAACTGGACCTGGAAAATAGATTCAGAAGAGACTATATGAGAATAACTGGACAAGCTTAAAGACATAGGCAAAAAGAAGACTTATATGATATCTCCCAAGACATCATTAAGAAAAATATTACTGATTTCTTGGAACAAGAGGGCAAAATAGGTATTGAAAGAATAGACTGATTATCTCAGGAAAGAGATCCTAAAATAAAGACTCCAAGGAACATAATAGCCAAATTTCAGAAGTATTAGTTCCAGGGGGAAAAACAATCTAATTGGACAGAAAGAAATGATTTAAATATTTAGGATTTACAATGAGGATGACACAAAACCTAGCAGCTACAATACCAAAGAGATTATGGAACATGATATTCTGGAAGGTAAAAGAGCTAGGACTACAACCTTAAATAATTTTCACTGCTTAAACCAAGCATACCACAGAGGACAAAGATACTTTTTTCCTAGTATTTACTGGCATGACCTTAAATTTGTGGACAACAAAAGAGGGTAGTAGAAAACTGAGTAACCCTTGAGTAACCTATAGAACACATTATACTCATAGTTCTCTCATAGGAAGAATTACTAGTTTTCTTTTGTTTTCCTGCTGTGTTTTGACTGAATTGTAAAGAAGCACACAAGTCTAATGAGTAGAAAGTCAAAGTCAGGCTTCAGTTACCATCTTGATTTTACTTTCTTTTAGAATCAATCATTGAGTATCTCAGTCTCTTCTCAAGATCAGGTTTGGCACCTTTAAAATTTATATTCCATCTTAATCTCCTCTAATCAGCTTTCCTAGCCAGTTTAGCTGTTCTTACCACTCCTTGTAGCAGCAAATCCCAGTTAAATCGGTACCCTGGGTTAGTATTTAAATTAGTCAAAGATTTTATAAAAGAAGGAAAATTCCTTCTTATGGGACTTTGCTGTTATTTTTGCCACCTAGGCTTCATTAAAATTTTTGATAACCTAGAGGAAAAAGAAGAAGGGCAGTATCCTTTTTGATAAGATATCCAGAGGGTCAGAAAGCTTTGGTTAGAAGTCTCACACACCATGAGTCAATCAAGATAGGGGTTAATGTTCCTGGCCCTCATTGTCATGGCTCATGGACATCAGAAGGATAATGATTTGCTCAATGTGTGCATGGATGCTAAGCAATACAAGTTTGACTCTTCTCCAGAAGATGATCTTCATCATCAGTGTGGCCGATGAGAAAAAATGCCTGCTACACAATAAACACAAGCCTTGCCACCCTCTGATCAAGGAAAGTTCAATTGCTCACGTAATATTTCTTATTTTTCTTGGGGATGAACTTCCTATCAATCATTTAAAAACTGTAATTTCTAGTTCATAGTTCATAGTTGTTGGCAGGGAAAAAAAAAAGTCAAGAGACAAAATAAGAATTGATAAAGCTTTGAATTTTCTTTGTTGTCTGTTATCATTAATCCATCCATAAATTGTAGTCCCTTACTTTCTTTCTATTTTGTCTCCCAGTATAATAAAACATGCTATCCCTCCAACCTTTTCATGGTCTTTTTGTTTACCTTTGCCTTTGTTATCTTATTTTAGGATTAGCACTTCTAATTCTCTTCTTAGAGAAATTGTGACACTTTTTTTTTGGCATTCATCCTGTTCCTTGTCCTTGTTCCATCTCTGATACACAATTTACAATTTTAATTTGCCTAATTTTGTCATGTACCCTAAATAGTCTATTCAGATAATCCTCATTTTTCCTTCTTAACAGAATTGCTTCTCTTACTTCTTGAGAGATTCTTGTTTTTCTTTGTCTAATTTCCTCTGCAGTTTTAGTCTACCTTCTCATATATGCCCTTTGGATTTTTCAAATACATTCCTTCAAGATCTAGGATTTCTATTGGATTATGCTTAAATTCCATTTCTTCTACAACATGTACTATAGGAGAAAGTAATTATTTTTTCCCGAAGTTTTCATCATTTTATCATTCATCGTACTAAATATTTATTATATATACATTTCAATCAGGTTGAAATTTAAAAATAAATATAAAATCTGAACAAGATTTGCCCTTTTTTGGATGAAATTATCATTAAAGCAGTTCAAGAAACTATTAACTGCTTTGAGGCACAATAGATGCCTAAATAATCAAAATTTCCTATTTTAAGAAAAGTATCACAAAAAAGTGGCTAGAAATCTGGCCTTGGATTTAGAATGGTGCTAGTTCTGCCTTTGGCATAAATTTGCTCTGTGATCTTATATAAGTCTTAGTATTTATACTCTTACGTTACAAATTAATTCTCTAAGATTTTAGCAGAGAAGGGATCTATTTATATTGGTAGAAGTTGCTCATTGGAAGCTCTCTATTCTATTAAAATTGCAGCCTGGTAAAATAAACCCAAACCATAATGCTTTCTCTTATCTTAGACATCTTCCTTCATAGGTCTAAATCTTTTTATAATTTTTTTTTTCTAAATCCATCAACTCATCATTTTCTAAACCACAGCAATACTCCAGTGTTATACTCTCTAGTTATTTAAATGGTTTAAAACAATGTTGATTAATATGGCAGACATATAGAGTACTCTTCCAGTTTTCTCTTTTGATTTAATCTATTTTAGCTTTAATTTTGTCTGAAGTCATGATCATTACCCCTATGTTTTTTAATCTAATAAATTCTACTCTTAATTTTTATTATTATGTTTGTGTGTATCTCTTGTTTTCTAACTCTCCTGACTCCTCTTCTTTATTTCTACTTCAATTTGCCCTCCTTTTAACCTACCACCTTCAACAGTTCTTCTCAAATCACTTCACAACCTTATCCCATTCCTATTCATCTATATACCCTTGTATATCCCCTTTTAGCCTATATTTAGGGGACTTTTATTCACTTCTAAATATATGTTGTCTTTAATCCTGATCTTATGTGAGTAGGAGTTCCTCTAAAAATTCCTCCCTTATGCCTTATCCTCTCTCTATCTCCTTACTTTATTGTTTCTTCCTGAATTTAGAAGGCATTTATACTATTCTAAATATATATGTATTGTTCCCTCTTTAACACATAAGAATAGTGTTTTAGAACTTTCAGCCTTTTTCTCTCATCTAATTTCTTTTTGTTTACTAGACACTTTTGCTTTGTAGAATTGTCATCCCTCCTTTTTCCCCTAATACATTCTCTTCTTAGGCTTATTATGTTTGTATGTATTTTTTTACTATACTTGCTGAGTTCTCTACTTCTACCTGCTACTTCCTTGCTATTATTTAACTTTTTCCCCATCTTCCCCAGCAGCAACGCTTTCCTCACACTGTCTGAGAGATGAAAATTCCTGTGACTGAGGCTAGGACTATGTTACAGTCTAGCTAGCATTTGGTTTGCTGTTTGCTGTTTCAGCAGAGCTAACCTAGAAGTCTTTATAGTTCTCTCTGGCAAAACCTCTGTCCTCCTGATATCTATCTGTTTTAGAAGGATCCTTTTTCAGCCCCAGCTTTTGTTAGTTTTCATTGTTGTTCATTCATTCTAAGGCTTTCTTTTGAATTGTTTGAGGGGGGGAGCTGAAAAGTTTGGAATTTTCTGATCCACTCTACCATCTTAAATCTTTTGCAGGAAAAAAATGTAAATTTGTAAAATTACATTCTTATTATGGACATTTCTCTAAATCTCAGTGATATCTAAAGTCAAGTTAATTTTCTTTAGGTTGTTATTACTGTTTCTTATATTGAATGTCATTTCTTAAAAACATCTCACAAAATCAGTGACTTCTTGAATTGTATTTTCTCTTAATGCTCTCTAATTGAGGGGAAATCAGACAATTTTCTCCTTCCACCTTTGGTCATGGCAACTACATTTCTTCTTTTCAGTTATAATTGTTCATTTCCATGTCTCTCTGATCCTGTGAGAGCTTATTCCCATGTCCCAAAGATCAGATTCCTTGATCCTAAAGCATTGTATAACCAAGAGAGAGAATCTTTTTAATTTACATAGAAATGATAGTATTTGAAAATTTGCAAAAGAGGAACTTGTCCATTTTCATATCTGCAACACAGTGAAAGTAGTTATGAAGAAGCATGGCAGACAGAATGGAGACAGATCTTAAGAAAAGGAAAACCAAGGTTTTGCTTCTGACATATATTAGATTTTCCTTTTGCTTGTTTTTTGTCCATGGACAAGTCATTTAATGTCTAAATGCCCCAAACAACTCACATTATATATTACAGAGTGATGCATTAACAAAAAAAAGTTTTCTAATCCAAGAATTGTCTAAACAATGAAATCATACGCTCAGTCTGTATTTATTGGCAGAATTGAGGTATGAACAGGGCCTGCTAGCCTGCTGCCAGATGTGGTAGGAGTGTTTGCTCCAAAGTACAACTTTAAGATGGCAGATTTTATCATATAGTCATGTCATTGACATTTCCAGGAACATGCCTCTTTATATCTCTCAGACTCAATAAGAAGACTTATAAACCTTAGTTTGTTTCCTGGCTTTCTCTCTAGCAATTCTGGTTCATGAGTCAGATTTGTCTTTGGTTTTGAACTTTGCCCATGTTTTCCTGCTAAGATTTTCCCCATGAAGTTTTTTGGATGTCCAAATAACCAGACATGAATAATTGTTATATTTGCACTCCCCTCTTCCAAGGAATATCCAGTAGTATTGAAAGATATCTTTTGAAACAAATATTATTCATGATAAATAAAGATTGACCTACATTTTGTTTTGCAAGTCTCCAGTGGGAGTTTCAGAGACCTTGGAAATAACTTGATAAATGCAGCACACTGTCTATCTTATTTCAAGGCACATCAACCATCTTAAATAACACGAACACTGCCTTGAACAATGTGAACACAAATCACTAGAATCAAAGTTCATTGACAACACAATGAATCCCATGAACTCTTTTGATCAGAAGAATAAAAGAATACCTTCAATTCTTGACCCAGTGCAGATTATTACAGAACTTCCATCCCTACATGTTTCTTATTGTCCAGAGCTATATCCTTCTTTGTGATAAGCCCTGCGAGACAAGCTAATCTTTTCCAACTCATGACTATATAGAAAAATCTCCTCCTGTTCATGATGTGGAAGAATTCATTTAGGAGCTCAATGAGACTTTCAACAACCCTTCAGGGATGAGGCTTTCAAACAACAGATCTGCCAGTTATTTTTGTTGTTGTTGTTGTTGTTGGAAGTACTTATACTTTTTGATTTTTTTTATTACAGCTTTTTATTTGTGAGACACATGCATGGGTAATTTTTCAGCACTGACCCTTGCAAAACCTGCTGTTTCAACTGTTCCTCTCCTTCCCCCCAACCCCACTCCTAGATGGCAGGAGGACCAATACATGTCAAATATGTTAAAGTATATGTTAAATGAAATATATGTATACATATTTATACAGTTATCTTGCTGAACAAGAAAAATCACATTTAGAAATAAGATAAAAATAACATGAGAAGGAAAACAAATATTCAAATAGATAATAACAGAAAGAGTGGACATGCTACTTGTGGTCCACACAAATTTCCCATAATTCTTTCCCTGGTGTAGCTGGTTTTCTTCATTATTGAACAATTGGAACTGATTTGTTTCATCTCATTGTTGAATAGAGCCACATCCATCAGAATTAATCATCATATATTATTGTTGTTGAAGTATATAATGATCTCCTGGTTCTGCTCATTTCACTCAGCATCAGTTCATGTAAGTCTGTCCAGGCATTTCTGAAATATCCTGCTGGTCATTTATAATAGAACAATAATATTCCATAATATTCATATACCACAACTTAGCCATTCTCCAATTGATTAGCATCCATTCAATTTCCAGTTTCTAACCACTACAAAAAGGGCTGCCACAAACATTTTTGCACATATGGGTCTTTTTCCTTTCTTTAAGATCTCTTTGTGTTATAAGCCCAGAAGTAACACTGCTGGATCATTGAACAGTGAGCATAACTTTTTGAGCATAATTCCAAATTGCTCCCCAGAATGGTTGGATACATTCAGAATTCCAGCAACAATGTTTGTCAGTGCCCTAGTTTTCCCACATCCCCACAGCATTCATCATTATCTTTTTCTGTCATCCTAGTCAATCTGAGAGGTGTATAGTGGTATCTCAGTATTGCCTAAATTTGCATTATTTTGATCAATAATGATTTGGAGCATCTTTTCATTGGCTAGAAATAGCTTCCATTTAGTCATCTGAAAATTGTCTGTTCATATCTTTTGACTATTTATCAACTGGAGAATGGCTTGATTTCTTATAAATTAGAGGCAATTCTCTATATATTTTGGAAATGAGGCCTTTAATAGACCCTTTGACTATAAAAATGTTTTTTTTCCTATTTATTGCTTCCCTTTTACCCTTGTCTGCATTCACTTTGTTTGTGCAAAAAAAAATTTAACTTGATATAACCAAATTTTATATTTTGTGATAAATAATGATCTCTAGTTCTTCTTTGGTCACAAAATTTCTTCCTCTTCCACAGGTCTAAGAAGTAAACTATCCTATGTTCTTCTAATTTATTTATAACCTCATTCTTTAACCCATTTTGACCTTATATTGGTGTATGTGTTAAGTGTGGGTCAATGCCTAGTTTCTGCCATACTAATTTCCAATTTTCCCAGCAATTTTTGTTAAACATTGAGTTCTTATCCCAAAAGCTGGGTTTTTTTGGGCTCATCAAAGACTAGATTATTAAAGTTATTGACTGTTTTGTCCTTTGAACCTAACCTAATCCACTGATCAACTAGTTTATTTCTTAGCCAAAAGTTTTTGTCAACCAGTGAATACTTACTCAAAAGCTGGGGTCTTTGAATTTGTCAAATACTAGATTATTATAGTTATTGACTATTTTGTTGAACCTAACCTATTCCACTTATCACCTCATCTATTTCTTAGCCAATACAAAATGGTTTTGGTGACCACTGCTTTATAATGTAGTTTTAGATCTGGTACAACTAGGTCACCTTCTTTTGATTTTTTTTTTTTTTTAATTAATTCCCTTGAAAGTCTTGACCTTTTGTTCTTCCAGATGAATTTTTTTTTTTCTAGGTCATTAAAAGAGTTTTTTTGGCAATCTGATTAGTATACCACTAAATAAATTAGTTCAGATAGTATTGTCATCTACATTATATTGGCCTATCAAAGAGCACTTAATATTTTCCGAATTGGTTATATCTGACTTCATTTGCGTGAAAAAGTGATTTGTAGTTTTGCTCATAAAGTTCCTGACTTTCCCTTGGCAGATAGATTCCCAAATATTTTATACTATCGGCAGTTAATTTATATCCAATTTCTCTTTGGATCTCTAGCTGTTGGATTTTGTTAGTGATATGTAAGTATGCTGATGACTTATGTGGATTTATTTTATATGCTGCAATTTTGCTTACATTGTGGATTATTTCTAATAGCTTTTTAGTTGAATCTCTGGGGTTCTCTAAGTACACCATTATATGATCTGCAAAGAGTGATAATTTAGTTTCCTCATTACCTACTTGAATTGCTGTAATATCTTTATCAACTCATTGCTGAAGCTAGCATTTCTTTTTTTAATTTTTAAAAATTTGTTTTTTTTAATTTTTATTATTATAGTTTTTTATTTACAAGATATATGCATGGGTAATTTTACAATACTGACAATTGCTAAGCTTTTTGTTCCAATTTTGCCCCTCCTTCCCCTCTCCCCCTCCCCCAGATGGCAGGTTGACCAATACATGTTAAATATGTTAAAGTATAAATTAAGTACAATATATGTATACATGTCCAAACAGTTGTTTTGCTGTACAAAAGGAATCAGACTTTAAAATAGTGTACCATTAGCCTGTGAAGGAAATCAAAAATGCAGGCAGACAAAAATAGGGGTATTGGGAATTCTATGCAGTGGTTTATAGTCATCTCTCAGAGTTCTCTTGCTGGGTATAGATGGTTCAGTTCATTATTGCTCTATTGGAACTGATTTCGTTCATCTCATTGTTTAAGATGGCCATATTCATCAGAATTGATCATCATATAGTATTATTGTTGAAGTATATCATGATTTCATGATGCTGCTCATTTCACTCAGCATCAGAACATGTAAGTCTCCCCAGGCCTTTCTGAAAACATCTTGTTGGTCATTTCTTAACAGAGCAATAATATTCCACATTTATTCAACCATTTTCCAATTGATGGGCAGCCACTCAGTTTCCAATTTCTGGCCACCACAAAGAAGGCTGCCACAAACATTCTTACACATACAAGTCCCTTTCCCTTCTTTAAGATCTATTTGGGATATAAACCCAGGAGTAACACTACTGGGTCACAGTTTGATAACTTATTGAGCATAGTTCCAAATTGCTCTCCAGAATGGCTGGATGTATTCACAATTCCACTAACAATGTATCAGTGTCCCTGTTTTCCCACATCCCCTCCAACATTCTGCATTACCTTTCCCTGTCATTCTAGCCAATTTGACAGGTGTGTAGTGGTATCTCAGAGTTGTCTTAATTTGCATTTCTCTGATTAATAATGACTTGGAGCATCTTTTCATATGGCTAGAAATAGTTTCAATTTCTTCATCTCAGAATTGTCTGTTCATATCTTTGACCATTTATCAATTGGAAATTGGCTTGATTTCTTATAAATTAGAGTCAATTCTCTATATATATTATGGAAATGAGGCCTTTATCGGAACCTTTGACTATAAAAATCTTTTCCAATTTATTGTTTCCCTTCTAATCTTATCTGCATTAGTTTTGTTTGTACAAAACCTTTTCAATTTGATATAATCAAAGTTTTCTACTTTGTGATCAATGATCTCTAGTTCTCCTTTGGACATATATTCATTCCTCTTCCACAGGTCTGAGAGATAAACTATCCTATGTTCCTCTAATTTATTTATATTCTCATTCTTTATGCCTAGGTCATTAACCCATTTTGACCTGACCTTGGTGTACAGTGTTAAGTGTGGGCCAACGACTAGTTTCTGCCATATTAATTTCCAATTTTCCCAGCAATTTTTGTCAAACATTGAGTTCTTATCCCAAAAACTGGGGTCCTTGGGTTTGTCAAACACTAGATTATTAAAGTTATTGATTATTTTGTCCTTTGGACCTAACCTATTCCACTGATCAACTAGTCTATTTCTTAGCCAATACCAAATGGTTTTGGTAACTGCTGATTTATAATATAATTTTAGATCTGGTATAGCTAGGCCATCTTCATTTATTTTTTTTTCTTATTAATTCCCTTGAAATTCTTGACCTTTTGTTTTTCCATATGAACTTTGTTGTTATTTTTTCTAGGTTGTTAAAATAGTTTTTTGGGAGTCTGGTATAGTGCTAAATAAATAAATTATGTTAGGTAGAATTGACATTTTTATTATATTTGCTCACCCTATCCAATAGCATTTAATATTTTTCCAATTGGTTAGATTAGACTTATTTTGGATGGAAAGTGTTTTGTAGTTTTGTTCATGTAGTTTCTGATTTTCCCTTGGCAGATAGATTTTTAAATATTTTATGCTATTAGTAGTTACTTTAAATGAAATTTCTCTTTGTAACTGTAACTGTTGGATTTAGTTGGTGATATATAAGAATGCTGATGACTTATGTGGGTTTATTTTTTATCGAAACTTTGCTAAGGGTGTAGTTTATTTGTAATAGCTTTTTAGTAGAATCTCTGGGGTTCTCTGAGTATACCTACACATCATTAGCAAAGAGTTTCTTCATTATCTACTCTAATTCCTTTAATCTCTTTCTCAGCTCTTATTGCCAAAGCTAGCATTTTAAATACAATGTTGAATAGTAATGGTGATAGTGGGCAACCTTGTTTTAGTCCTGATCATATTAGGAATGGTTCTAGCTTATCCCCATTACATATGATGCTTACTGATAGTTTTTTAAAGATGATACTAAGTATTTTAAGGAAAAGTCCATTTATTCCTATACTCTCAATTGATTTTAATAGGCATGGTGACTGGATTTTATCAAATGCATTTTCTATATCTATTGATATGGTCATATGTTTTTTTATTAATTTGGTTATTGATATAGTCAATTATGCTAATAGTTTTTCTAATATTGAAGCAGCCCTGCATTCCTAGTATAAATCCTACTTGGACATGGTATATTATCTTGGTGATGATTTTCTGTAATTTTTTTGCTAATATTTTATTTAAGATTTTTGCATCAAT
The DNA here is from genome assembly GCF_048593235.1 of Sminthopsis crassicaudata. Classification (NCBI taxonomy): domain Eukaryota; kingdom Metazoa; phylum Chordata; class Mammalia; order Dasyuromorphia; family Dasyuridae; genus Sminthopsis; species Sminthopsis crassicaudata. Next base: position 462,268,421 of record NC_133619.1, on the reverse strand, counting down.
ATTCATTACAGTGATTGGTTTATAATTTCTTTCTTTGTTTTCAACCTACTTGGATTAGGTATTATAAAAGGAGTTAGGTAGGATTCCTTCATGCCCTATTTTTTAAAATACTTTATATAACATTGGGGCTAATTGTTTTTTAAATGTTTGATAGAATTCAAATGTAAATCCATCTCTTCCTGGGGATTTTTTCCTAGGAAGCTGATTAATAGCTTTTTCTATTTCTTTTTCTGAAATGGGACAATTTAAGCAATTTATCTCCTCCTCTGTTAATCTAGGAAGCCTATATTTTTGGAGGAAGTCATCCATTTCACTTAAGTTATCAAATTTATTGGCATAAAATTGGGCAAAGTGATTCCTTATTATTTCTCTAATTTCCTCTTCATTAGTGGAAAGATCCCCCTTTTCATTTGTAAGACTAACAATTTGTTTTTCCTCTTTCCTTTTTCTGATCAGATTTACCAAAGGTTTGTCTAAACTATTGGCTTTTTAATAAAACCAACTCTTGGTTTTATTTATCAATTCAATAGTTTTTTTTTGTTTTTGTTTATTTTTTACTTTCAGTATTATTGATTTCTCCTTTTAATTTTAGTATTTCAAGTTTGTTTTTTTGTTGGAGGTTTTTAATTTGGTCTTTTTCTAGCTTTTTAAATTGCAGGCCCAATTCATTAATCTTCTCTTTCTCTATTTTGTTCAAATAAGCCTCTAAAGATATAAAATTTCCCCTTATTACCGCTTTAGCTGCATCCCACAAATTTTGGTATGATGTCTCATCATTGTCATTATCTTGGGTGAAATTATTAATTATTTTTCTAATTTGTTGTTTCACCCAGTCATTCTTTAAGATGATCTTATTCAGTTTCAACATTCAATTTTCTCCAAAGGTCTATCATACCTAGTTTTTCTAATTTTCTAGTTACCTTTTTAATTTATTTCTTATTTGTTTTGTGGTTTGATTTGTCTAATTCTGAGAGTGCAAGGTTGAGATCTCCCACTATTATAGTTTTGCTGTCTGTCTATTTCTTGTTGCAACTCTCTTAAATTTTCCTTTAGGAAGTTAGATGGTATACCACTTGTTGCATATATCTTTAGTATTGATATGGCTTCATTGTTTATGCTACCTTATTGTGGCACCTCAGTATTTGAATTGTTTTTTTTTTTTTTCCTGGCTGCTTGTAATATTTTTTCCTTAGTTTGGTAGTTCTGCAGCTTAGCCACAATGTTCTGTGGGGTTCTTTTTTTAGGGTCTTTTTCAGAAGGTGTGCGATGAATTCTTTCAACACCTATTTTCACTTCTGTTTCTATTATCACTGGACAGTTCTCTTTGATGATTTCCTGTAAAATAGAATCTAGACTCTTTTTTTGGTCATAGTTTTCGGGAAGTCCAATGATCCTCAGATTATCTCTCCTAGATCTATTTTCCAGGTCTATAGATTTTCCCAGTAAGTTTATTTGACATTATTCTCCAGCTTTTCATTTTGTTTTGTTTTGTTTTGTTTTGTTTTGTTTTGTTTGACTGATTCTTGGTTTCTCATTTAATCATTCATTTCTCTTGGTTCCATCCTGATTTTTAATGAGTTATTTTCTTCATTCACATTTTTTAGTTCTTTTTGTATATGTCTAATTGAGTTTTTAAATGAATTATTTTGGTCTGTTGAATTTTTTTCCATTTCACTAATTTTTTTAGTGAGTTGTTTTCTTTTTCCAATTCAGAAATCCTACTTTCTTAAGACTTTTTTTATCTTTTCCAGTTCAAAAATCCTACTTTCCTGTGATTTTTTTAACCTTTTCTAATTCTCAAATTTTGTTTCCCTGCACTTCCCGTGAATTCTTTATTTTTTCCAACTCAAATTTCAGGACGTTGTTATTCTCTATCATAGCTTCTCTTTCCTATCCCCATTTTTCACTAAACTAAATATATCTAATATTTTCTCTTTGAGCCACATTTGATGAGAGTAAGGTTCACATCCCCCTACCTTATTTCCATTATATACAATAGGTTTCCTTTGCCTGTTCGTGAAATATAATTTCCCTGTTTTTGCCTCTACTTTTCCCTTTTTCTGATACAATCCTCTTTCCACTTCTAACTGCCTTTTTTATATTATAACAATAAAATAAATTTATACATGAGCTCTTTATGTATGCCCATAACAGAAATACAGTTTTCAAGAGTTCCTTTTATCTTTCTATGCTATTCTTGAATCCTATATTTGGAGGTCAATTTTTTGTTTAGCTCTGGTTTTTTCATTAGAAACAAATGGAATTCACCTGTTTCATTGAATGTCCATTTTCTTCCCTGGATAAAAATGCTCAGCTTAGCTGGGTTGTTTATTCTTGACTTCATTCCATTTCTTTTACCTTTCAGAATATCAGATTCCAGGCCCTTTGATCCCATATTATGGAAGCTGCTGGATTCTGAGTGATCCTTACTGTGGCTCCTTTATATTTCAATTGTTTTTTTATGACTGCTTGAAATATTTTTTCCTTAGTCTGATAATTCTGAAATTTGGTCACAATATTACTTGGAGTTTTTATTTTGAGGTCTCTTTCAGAATGTGTTTGATGAATTCTTTCAATGCTTATTTTATCTTCTACTTCTATTACATCTGGGCAGTTTTCTTTGATGATTTCCTGAAAAATACTGTCTAGGCTCTTTGTTCATCATGATTTTCAGGGATCCCAATAATCCTTAGATTTTCTATCCTAGATCTATTTTTCCAGGTCTGTTGTTTTTCCAAGTAGATATTTAATATTTTTTTCTATTTTTTTCCTTTTTTTTTTTTGCTCGACTGATTCTTGATGTCTTAAAGAATCATTCATTTCCATTTTTTCAGTTCTGATTTTTAATGTCTTATTTTCTTCCTTTACTTTTTTTTAACCTCTTTTTGTATATGTCCAATTGAATTTTGTTGCCAGTTGTTTTAATATCAAAGGACTATATGCTTACTCATTCTAGACCTTAAGTTAGGATTTGGGGTAGAAGGACATTCTTCTTGTGGATTAGTTTCTGGGAAAGTTGGCTGTATTCAATTACAATAAAATAGTTCTAGTGGATGTGACTAATGCATTTTATTCATGCCTGTCTAATGTACACATATATAATGTACACATATGAAATCCTGCTTTCCTTTGTGATGGCTCCTCAAGTTTTCAGCCAGTAAATTGCTAGCAACCATTTGGATAACAGAAGGAAGGCAATGCTATTGAGTACACATTGGATCTGACACATTCTTGATGCAGATGCAGATAGATACATTTGGGAAAGGATCTTTCTCTTTATCATGAGTTGGAAGGTAGGGAAATCACAAGAAAACCTCTTTTGATTTTCAAACTGATCAATTTTCAGCCCTTATCCTATGATTCCTCTCTTTCAGTTTGCTAGTGTAAATTACTAGAATCTAGTTGTTTCAAGTCCCTATTTTCCTCTAAGGGCTTTTCTTAATATTATTGATTTAATTCTGACTCAGAGAAATCAAGTATTCCAGGCATCATACAGGCAACTGAAACAATTGATGAATACTCACTTTCATCTGAACCAGTGACCCAGAAAGCAATCTCCTGAATGACTGAACTGAAAAACAAAATAAAAGGGAAAAAAACATATTGTGAAGTACTTAGAAAAGAACATGCTTCCTCATTGTTTAAATCATGCTGGATGATGTTGCTCAATACACTATCTATCCATCATGTAGAAATAAGGAAAAATCAAATTCTGTTCTCAAAGCTGTCAAGTCTAGAATAGTTAGATACTATATTCAACTATAGCCTCAAAACAAAGATCCTTCACAAGTAACCAGTTTATTTGAATACTTTAAAAATTAGGAAGTGAAGAAGGAGTAGGAGGAGAAGGAAAAGGAGGAGAAGGAAAGGAGGAAGAAGAGAAAAAAGAATTGGGTTCATGTAATCAAATAAGTTCTGGCTGTCATAGCATCAACCATAGTGATTTACTCAACCTGGTAGAGATTATAACTCCATAGAACTTAAAGAATTTTAGAGTTCTGGAAAAATCCTCAGAAAAAATATTTTTAGTCTTTCAACTCCTTTAATGGCATCTCAACAAAAGACTAATGACCATTATTCAGTTTTGTGCTACACTTTTGGCACTCTTCCCTTAGCTTTTTCATTTTAAAAGTATCTCTAGCCAACCTACTGAAGTAGATAAAATCAGTCAACACTAGAGTTAGACATGTATTTAATAACTTGAAGACATAATTTTCTTCTATTGTTAAACCCAGAACTAACACAACACTTTTTCAATGGGACTAATGCATCTCAAATCAGTGGGAAAGTACCCTTATATGAGCTATATTGCTCTTTTTTCTACTCTAGACACATATATGATTGTTTTGCAACTAAAAGATTTTCTGCAACCAGTAGGGTCTACTTTCTTCATTTAACCTTTTATACTATAAATCAATATGTTAAACAATAATATACACATTTTATGATGCTTTGATATTTGCAAAGAATTTGGTATCCTGCTTATTTTACTTATGCATCACATGTCAATCAAAGGAATTATTCTGTTTTTGAAATGGCTATTCTGGAAGGACTGGACATCTAGCCCTTTAAAAATAGGACCCTGGAAGGAAGAGGCATCTCAAATCATGAGGAAGATCTAAGGTCTACTTCATTAGAAGAAATAATGGACTCTTTAATAAAGTGTCATTGGATCAGACCTCTGCCTTAGGCTTTTTATTGTAAGTTGGGTAATTTTATCCCATTTTCATCCTATAACAGCTACTATCAGAAACAAGATTGAAAACTTTTGACCTTTCATAATCAAATACAAGCATTCTGTTCGGTGCAAAATAGATCCTTTATCAGTATATCAAGGCAAGTATATATAGTAAAAAACAATTTCTTATCTCCTTCTGCTTGTCTGTCTGTCTGTTGTTTTCTGTGTGTTTTATATATTTATGCACACATATGAATGTGTGTATATTTATTTGTATGCAATATTCTCTATTTATGAGAGTCTCTGACACATGGAATAATAATTTTATTATATGCTGTTTGAGTCTGCATTTATATATACCTTTATAAATAGAAAGAACACATAATAATAATGTAGTTCATATAATATAATAATATGATACCTAAAATGATATAAAAAAGAACTTTTTTTCTCTTCAGACTCTTGTCATGACATGCATGAGGTGGAGTTAAGAATTGAAGATAAAAATGAATTCCTTAAAAATATTTTCTTGGCCTTTTGTGTATCATGGACTCTATTACCAATCTGTTACACAGGATCACAACTTAGTTGTAATCTTCAAATCCTCCCTTTCTCATTTTCACATCCAAATGAGAAATTAAGTCTTATTGAGTTTATCTACATAACATCTCTAATATACCCTCCACTCCTCCCCCCTTTTTGTGACATTGCTGCCACTCTGGTATAAGCCTCAATCACCTTATGTTTATACAAGTGCACTAAGCTTTTGGTTTGTCCCCCTTTCTGAACTCTCCTCGTTTCTGTTCATTCCCTATTCTGATGTCAAACTTATCTTCCTAAAGTCTGACCAAATCACTCACTAGGTAACAAATTTCAATGGCTTATTATTTCTTCTGAGATAAAATATAAAATCCTGTTTAGTATTTAAAGCCCTTTATAATATGAACCCCCTTTACTTTTAAGACTTTTTAGATCATATTGCTTTCAAATTCTCTGCAGTCCAGTAACATTGTTGTACTTATTGTCTTATAAAAGACACTGAATCTCTTGACTCTGGGCATTTTCCTTTATTGTCCCCAGAGCCTGGAATGATCCTTTCCTCATCTCTGTCTCCTTTATTTCCTGTAGTCATTCTTGTCCTAGCTAAAATCTTGTATTCTACAGAAGGCCTATTCTATTCCCTTTAAGCTAGTGTATTCCTTCTAAAATTATCTCCAACTTAAAATTTTACATTTCCTTTTCTTAAATCACTGAAATCTTGTAAGATATTGTGGGGTTTATGAAATAGATTTCTTCCTTAAGGACATAAAATCCATATCATTCTGGATATATTGGACCAGCAATATGTCATAGGCCAAGCCTCATCAGGTCTTTACTTGAACTCAGATTGATTCCAGTGGAATGTAAATAGCACATAGACTCTGATGGTCTTCCTCTCTCAGATAGATTGTTTTTAATATAAAATAAGAATTTTTCAGACAAGAAAACTGAGGATTATAATGGTTAAATGACTTACTTGGGATCACACAGCTGGATAAGTATTTAAGGCAATATTTATGTACTTAGTTCTTTTTAACTCCAAACTAGCCTTTTGTTCACTACTTAACTGTTGCTTCTCTGGAGAGCTGTTGGTTCTTAAGAATAAAGACTGATTTGGACTTAGTATACTGAGTGCTTTGAAGAGTTAATACTCATTGATTGAAGGTAAATGCATTATAAATGAGACATTATGCAGGAAAAAAGTTGTCCTGACAGAAAACACTCATTCACCTCGCTCCTCCCCCCCCCCCAAAAAAAAGAAAAAGAAAAAAAGGATATATTGTTTAAATATTGATAATTATGAATTACTATTAGACAATGAAGAGAATGTGGGAAAGCAACTATTCAGTCTTCTGGAGATGGAACCAAGATGGCAGAGTAAAGGAGCACTCATCTGAGTTCTCTCAACATTCCCATTAAAACAGCCTTAAAATAATGCCTCAAATCAATTTTGTAGTGACAAAGCCAAAAAAAAAAAAAAAAAAAAAAAAAAAAGATCAGAGTGGTGCTGTGTCCAGATGAGCTTTCTGGAAGATCTGGGTACTAGCCTGAGTCCTTGATCTTGGAAGAGGAATGAAGAGGCGGGACATGGATGGTTGAAGATGGAACCCATTTATGCCAAATTCTCTCAGCCTTATATATTCTATCCTTATATAACCAAAGCAATGCTGTGCATGTGCTAACTGTACAGCACATGCAGGACCACCTAAACAACTTGCTGATTTATGTAGATGAATCTTTTCTACTTGGTAACACTCTATCTCAATTACAAAACCGGTTGTCACTGCGCTCTGACTTCTCAAGAAGGCCAAGAGTCTTTAGGGGAGATGGGGAGCCAAATTAGACATTGTCAGCAGGTTCCCTCTGGGTTGAAGAGTCTTATACCTCACCTAGAGTTCCCCCAGTATTTTTGGCCCTCTACAGAGTGAGGCATTCTTTCAACTGAACTTGGCTGAATAATTTAAAAAGAGGTAGATCTGTGATATAGAGAGGTAGGCTGACATTGTGTCCATGTGGATGAAACAGCAGTGATAGGACTAGATAATGATGACAGAAGCAGCAGCGTTTTTGGGAGCTCTGTAGTTAAAGATAACCACTTCCTCTAGAAAGTACCAAAAATTCCATATCCACAGAACTATCACTGAAAACAGTAGTGTGGAAAAAGTCTAAAGTGTAATACAGAGCTCCTTCACTGAACTCTATATGGGAAATGGAGACCAACAATAGCATAAAGTTTCATATCAAGAAATAGGGTGGAAAATTAATAAACAATAACCAAATGGAACCTGACCATAAAAAACTATTTTAGTGACAGAGAAAAATTAAGGGACAAGTTAGAAAAAGAAAATAAAGCCAAAACAATTACAAGAACAGCCTCTAAAAAACAAACTGAATGACATTCAATCCCAATTAGTATTCCTTGAAGAGTTAAAATTATTTATCAAATAAGAGAAGAAGGAAAAATAGGTAAAAAATGATGGCAGGTAGTCCAATACATGTTAAATATGTTAAAGTATATGTTAAATAAAATATATGTATACATATTTATACAAGTTATCTTGCTGCACAAGAAAAATCGGATTTAAAAAGAAGGTAAAAATCTGAGAAGGAAAACAAAAATGCAAACAGATAATAACAGAAAGAGTGGAAATGCTGTGTTGTGTTCTACTCTCATTTCCCACAGTTCTTTTGCTGGATGTAGCTGGTTCTCTTCATTACTGAACAATTAGAACTGATTTGGATCATCTCATTGTTGAAGAGAGCCATGTCCCATCAGTATTGATCATCATATGTTATTGTTGTTGAAGTGTATAATGACTTCCTGGTTCTCATCATTTCACTTAGAATCAGTTCGTGTAAGTCTCTCCAGTTCTCTCTGAAATCATCCTGCTGATCATTTCTTACAGAACAATAATATTCCATAACATTCACATACCACGATTTATTCAGCCATTCTTCAATTGATGGACATCCACTCAATTTTCAGTTTTCTGGCCACTACAAAGAGGGCTGCCACAAACATTTTGGCACATACAGGTCCCTTTCCTTTCTATAAGATCTCCTTGGCATATAAGCCCAGTAGTAACGCTGCTGGATCAAAGGGTATGCACAGTTTAATAACTTTTTGAGCATAGTTCCAAATTGCTCTCCAGAATGGTTGGATTAGTTCACAATTCCACCAACAACATATCAGTGTCTGGGAAGCATCTTTCAAGAAACCATCAAGCAAAAATATCTTAGTATCTTAGAAACACAGGATAAAATAGTAATTGAAAGCATCCAGTGATGAGCTCCTGAAAGTGATCCTCAAATTAAAATTATAAGGAATACTGTAGTCAAATTTTAGAACTTTCAAGTCAAGTAGAAAATATTGTAAGAAACTCAAAACAATTTAAATATCAAGGATTCAGAATTACACAGCATTTAGCGTCTGCTATATTAAAGGATCATAGAGCTCAAAAGATTACATTCTGGAAAGGAAAGTGCTAGGATCACAATCAAGAATCAATTACCCAGTAAAAGTGAGCCTTATCTTTCAGGAAAAAAAGATGGATATTCAATGAAACAAGGGAATTTCAAACTTTCATGATGAAAAGACCAGAGCTGAACAGAAAATTTGATGTTCAAATATAAGATTCAAGAGTAACAGAAGCTGGATGCATTCCCAATAAGATCAGGAGTAGCACAAGGATACCCATGATCACCACTATTTTTCAACATTGTACTAGAAATATTGGCTTTATCAATAAGCAAAGATAAAAGAAATTAAAGGAATTAGAATAGGCAATGAGAAAATAAAACTCTCACTCTTTGCAAATGATATGGAAATATAGAATTCTAGAAAATAATGCAAAAACCTAGTGGAAACAACAGCCTTAGCAAAGTTTCAGAAATAAAATCATCAGCATTTATATATATATATATATATATATATATATATATATATATATATATATATATATATATATATTACTGATAAAACCCAACAACAAGAGATAGAATGAAAAATTCCACATAAAATCACTGTAGGCAAAATAAAATACTTGGAAGTCTAACTGCCAAGATAAACCCAAGAACTATATGAATACAATTACAAAACACTTTTCTAAATAAAGTCAGATCTAAACAATTGGAAAAATATCTATTTCTCATAGCTAGGCTGAGCTAATATAATAAATGATAATTCTCCATAATTTGGTCTACTTGTTCAGTGATATACCAATCAAACTCAAAAATTTATTGTATAAAACTAGAAAAAAAATCCATCTAGAAGAAAAAAAATCAAGAATGTCAAGGGAATTAATGCAAAAAAGTGCACAGGATGATGGTTTAGTAATACCAAACTTAAAATCATATTATAAAGCAGCAGGCATCAAAACCATTTGGTATTGATTAATAAATAGACTGGTGGATACATGGAAAAAATTACACACACACACACACACACACACACACACACACACACACACACACACATATATATATATATATATATATATATATATATATATATATATATATATATATATATATATATATATATATATATATATACTGATGCTGAGCAAAACAAGCAGAACCAGAAATACATTTTATACTATAATAGCAAGAATGTGCCATGATCAACTATGAAAGACTTGGTTTTTCTCAGTGGTTCAGTGATTCAAAGCAATCCCAATAGACTTATGACAGAAAATGACATCTACATTCAGAAAAGGAACACATGCTATGTTCACTTATTTTTTTCTGTTTTTTTTTTTTAATCTTTACCATATTTTTCCCCTTTGCTTGAATTTTCTCTCCCAACATGATCCCTAAAGCAATATATATTAAAATAAATAAATTTATTAGAAAAAAGAGAAACACAAAAAAGTAGCCAGAAAAATGCCTCAAAAAGCAAACATATTACTTAATAATATTAAAGTGTTACCTGTAACTCTTGAGAATTGCATTCTGAATTATGGCAGTCAGGTCAGAAGAAGTATACATAGAGGGTATAGATATAAGTTGACTTTGATGTGATGATTATAAAAAATTGAGCAGTGGGGGAAAAAGGATTGTTCTGGTTGAAGAGGGTGTGAGAGACAAAATAGAGCCAATTATATTATTTGAAGAAGCATAAAATGTCTATTACATAGAGTTTCCCTCTATGGGACAATATTGAAACTTACTCTCAGTAACTTTAGTTCAAAGATGAAACAAGATAGATTCAATTACATAAAGAAATTATGTTACTTTATAGGGAAATAAAAGGGGAAGGGGTAAAGAAAAGGGGGGCACTGATTGAAGATAGGGTAGAATGAGGAAAACAGTGGTCAGGTGAGGAGCAATAGAATAAAAGGAAATAGAGGAGAGAGAGAGAGAGAGAGAGAGAGAGAGAGAGAGAGAGAGAGAGAAAGAAAGAAAGAAAGAGAGGGAAGAGAGGGAAGAGAGAGGAAGGGAGAGAGGGAGGGAGATGGAGGAGAGAGTATAAAAAGGTGAAAATAAGATGCAGAGAAATACACAGTTAATAATAATTATATATAAACATAGTAGTAATCATAATTACATATTAATATGCATGGAATGAACTTTCTCTTCAAACAGAAGTATTTAGAAGAATGAATTAAAAATAAGAACACTACTATATATTGTTTACAAGAAATACATTTGAAACAGAGACATATAGAGTCGTTCTAGAATATCATGTTATGTGACCTTCCATCCTTTAGTGTTGCACCTACCAAATCCTATGTAATATTGATTGTGGTTCTCAATATTTGAATTATATGGTCTTTCTGACCATATACAATAAATTTTCCTTGACCTTAGGGTTCTATTATTTGATTATAATGTTCCTTGGAATTTTTATTTTGGGATCTATTTCCTGAGGTGATTGGTGGATTCTTTTAATGCCTATTTTTCTCTCTATTTCCAGAATATCAGGACAGCTTTCCCTGAATATTTCTTTAAAAAGTGCCATCCAAGTCTTCTTCTGATTATGGCATTCAAGTAATCCAATTATTCTGAGATTATTTCTCCTGTATCTATTTTTCAGGTGACTTGTATTTGCATCGAGGTATTTTACATTTTCTTCTATTTTTTTTCCTTCTTTTGAATTTGTTTGAATGATTCTTGTCTGATAATGCAATTAGCTTCCACTTGCCCAATTCTACCTGTTAAGGTGTTATCTTCCCCAGTTAGCTTTTGTACTTTTTCATTTGGTCAATTGTATTTTTTATAGAATCATTTTCTTCAGTGGATTTTTGTATATGTTTTTCTATTTGGCCAATTCTACATCTTAAGCAGTTTTATATTTTTCCAAGTTTTGACTCTTTTCTCATAATTCTCTTATTTCATTCTAATTTCTTTCCCTAGTTTTTCTTTTACCTCTTTAATGTGATTTTTAAGCTCTTTTTTAAGATTTTCCACAAATTATTTCTGGACTTAAGACCCTTCTCATTTTTGGGGGGGTTACCTATATTTGTTTTGATAATATTGTCTCTTCTCAGCTTGTATCTTGATCTTCCTTATCACCTTGATAAGTTTTTATGACATTCCTTTTTTTTTTTTTTTTTTTTTTTTTGCTAATTTTTTGGCCTTTTTCCTTTCTTTTAATTTTAAATTTAAAAAGTCTGCTCTCACTATGCAAAAGTACTGCCCCAGTCTTCTTTTATTAATAGTTTCAGACTCTACCTCTTTAATTGATGCTGTGCTGATGATGGTGTCCCGGGTTCCCTGGTGTCTGTTTTTTGCACTGAAGGGGTTGGGAGAGAAAGCCTGAAGGTGCTAGAGGTTTTAGGATTCTAACAGTTTACTTGATGCTGAGGTGAGGTCCTGATGTTAGTATTTGGTAAAATAGAAGCCTGTGGGGTGTTTTTGCATTTCCCTGAGTTTTCATTGAAGCACGTGGTGTTCAACCTTTGGAGATTATCTGTTTAGGGTTATGTTGATGTTTTTGAGTGGGAAAAGGGTTGGTGATGGTGCCTAGATATTTTTTTTTTCTGCTTAGAAATCCATAGGGTTGATGCATATCTATTCATTTAGGACCACTGTTATGTTGAATCAAGTAGAGATATAGAAGTTGGGGAATGCCTGTTTGTCTGAGCTACAATGAAACACATGGTGATTCTTGCATCTGGAGTGTATTCCTGGCTTCCTGGCTATGCTGAAGTAGAAGGGTGGAGATGTGTCATCCTAGTGTTGGGATTTCCTCAGATTGTCCCATTGGTTTGCTCAGGTGGGGCTTGTTGCTGTTTTTGCTGGGACAGTTTTTGTCCTAGAGTGCATTGCCCTTAAACCAGTGAGACAAATCTTATTTCTTTTGCTGATTTCACAAGTTTCTTAGGCTAAGCTTATTTCACTGCATATTTTTTGCTGGTTCTGCTTTCTAGGATTTGACACACAAAATGTGGTAGCCAATTATAATTGAGGGAAAGGGCCCAGCTTCCAAGTGGGGTAAGTTATATACTCCCAGAAGTTACTTGGGGACAGTGATCTAGGCTGGTAAACTATGGACTGCCCACTTTCAAGAGAGCTTAAATATTTTGTGGTTGAGCACCCAGGAAAGTCACCTCCAATGGAGAGAATATCAGTAGTTTCTTTATTTTGTTTTCTTGTGTTTTTCTTGTGTTTTCTTGTGATTTTCCTTGTGTTTCCTTGCCTGTCCTTTCCTTTCCTTCCTTTCCTTTCCTTTTCCTTTCCTTTCCTTTTCCTTCCTTTCCTTTCCTTTTCCTTTCCTTTCCTTTCCTTTCCTTTCCTTTTCCTTTCCTTTCCTTTCCTTTCCTTTCTTTCCTTTCCTTTCCTTTCCTTTCCTTCCTTTCCTTTCTTTCCTTTCCTTCCTTTCCTTTCTTTCCTTTCCTTTCCTTTCCTTTCCTTTCTCTTTCCTTTCCTTTCCTTTCCTTTCCTTTCCTTTCCTTTCCTTTCCTTTCCTTTCCTTTCTTCCTTTCCTTTCCTTTCCTTTCCTTTCCTTTCCCTTTCCTTTCCTTCCTTTCCTTTCCTTTCCTTTCCTTTCCTTTCCTTTCCTTTCCTTTTCCTTTCCTTTCCTTTCCTTTCCTTTCCTTTCCTTTCCTTTCCTTTTTCCTTTTCCTTTCCTTTCCTTCCTTTCCTTTCCTTTCCTTTCCTTTCCTTTC